>NW_019394676.1:0-54233 GCF_000612105.2 Orussus abietinus
CCCCTCGGCGTGACGTCATCGCGACGTTCCCCGGGTGTTTGGCCGAACAAGACGACGCGTATCCTGCTCCTCAGGCGCAAGAACGGTCTTGAAGCCGTGCACCTACCCCTCGACGCTAGTGACTACGCACTAGGAGCGGTATTATACCAGTTAAATGATGAGGATCAACAAGAACCGATTCCTTTCGCGAGTCGAACTTTAAAAGGCCCTGAATTGGCCTATTTTACCACCGAAAAAGAGCTGCTTGGAATCGTGGGGGCGCTAAAAAAGTTCCGATCATACTTATTCGGAAGCAGAGTAATCATCGTCACCGACCATCAAGCACTGACGTTCCTCAGGAGTTGCCAGCTTCTAAATGCAAGGCTAACGCGATGGACCTTAGCAATTCATGACTACGATCTTGAAATACAATATTGCACAGGATCGGACAACGTCGTCGCGGACTACCTCAGCAGAGCAAGCACGAAGACCGCTGCGAAGGACGGTATCGACCTCCGAGGGCCGAAATTAAATCGACTCGCCAGGGAACCTAATGAAGAGCTGGAAAGGCTATGTAAAAACTTGGCCACCAAGCAGGATGAGGACGACGAGTTGAATGCCTTAAAAGAGCGCGTAAGTACAACGGGGGATACTCGCTACCGACTCGAAGGCAACAAGTTACTAAAAAAAAAGGAGGTTGGTACAAGTACATGGTACCAAGTTTGTACGTGGATCTCCTAATCAACGAGTGCCACGAAATATACGGACACTGCGGGACGAAGAAGTGTTATCTAATACTAAGGGAAACCTTTTATTTCCCTCGCTGCTATAAACGGATAAGAAAGAAATTAAGCACTTGCGACAGTTGCCAGCGGAACAAAGTGTACATCTTGGGATCATTCGCAGAGATGCAGAACATCATTCCGAGGAAGCCACGAGAGTTAGCATCGGTAGACTTCTATGGACCATTACCCACGGGAAAAGGCGGCGTCAAATACATTCTAGCGATAATTGACGTATTCTCAAAAGTAACCGCTCTATATGCCCTCAAGCGAGCCACCGCGGAAGCCACGCTAAGGTGTCTACGCGACCGCTACATACCAAGGTTCGGAAAGCCGAAAAAAATCCTGTCAGATCAAGGGACGCAGTTCACATCCGACAAATGGCGGGAAGGGCTGCAGCAAGAAGGCATCCAACACATCTTGACATCGATACGCCACCCACAGGCGAATCCGGTGGAAAGAACCAATCGGGAATTAGCGCGATATTTCCGAACATTTCTAAACGATCGACATAGTCGCTGGGCGGACTGGCTTGATGTCCTGGAGGATTGCATCAACCATGCATACCATGAATCAACGGGATGCATACCGATGCAATTACACGATGACGTTCGTCCACCTCGACCGTGGGAGAGATGGTTAGAATCCCATCCAGGAAATATAGCGCACCCCGAAAGACTAGTTTTCGCCTACGAGAACATGACGCGGGAAGGGCGTAGAAGAGCCCAATGCTTCAACAAACAACACAAAATCACCGAATATAATGTCGGGGATTTAGTGTTAGTGCGCGCATTAAACATCTCAAAACCTGAGAAGAATATTTCAGCGAAGTTCCTACCATTATATGAAGGCCCATATGAAGTGGCACGGATAGTAGGTACAACTTCATATGAACTCAAAAACCCGAACACCGGTGTGACCCGGGGTGTATACCATACACAGGACATCCGACCCTATGTAAAATAGACCGGCAATACCACGCAAACCACATACTACAGGTGCGCGGGGAGTAAGTAACGCCGGATTAATCCAAAATCAAAAGAAATGTAACAAGAACGAATAGGAAGGCGACCAACTGACTCCGAAATCGTCGGGGATCAGTCTAATTCGAAATGGCAAGTTAAGCAGACAAAGCTACGCAGACCGGAGTGCCGGAAGGGCGGGCAGTGAAACCCGGGCCCTTTAAGGGCGAAAATAGGCGCGCGCGACGAGCCGGCCCGAAAAAGGGCACCGTGAGGTGCAGGCAAAGCCAGAAGGACCACCGCGAATTCCGGGAGGCCGAGATAAAGATGGAAATTGAGGAGTACGCGTCCGGCAGGAAGGTGCCAGATGTGCCACCCGGTCTGCCGCCGGTAGTAACTAAACCGAGCGTAGGGCCAGCAAGGGTGAGCATAATAACTAAATAGAAAAAAAACCGGTGCAAGGATGAAAAGTGACTCACTCTTAACCCCTATAGCCGAAACCGCGGATCGTAAAAGTGGAGCGGGTGGATCCCACCGTAAGGGTACACCGGTGGACCCGGCCGGTCACCGGCACGAGACCTTACCTCGCGAGGGTGCGCGCGGCCGAGCGCGACGAAGCGGCAAGGCAGCGGCGGCAGGAAAGGGCGGCGACAGAGCAGGCCAGCCGATTCCAAGAAATGGCGGCGGATCATTATATGCGCTGGCTGAACAGCTTACCGCAGGCTCAAGATAATTAAAATTAAAAAAGAAAAAAAATATATATAAAATAGTAATAACAGTTTTTTTTTAAATAAAGCCACCCCTTAACCGGGATGTAATCTAGAGAAAGTCTCTTTATTTCGTCACCAAAAGGAAAGAAGTAGTCGATCGGATGAGAGTCCTTTCGACGACTCCTTTGGAAGGGCTATGTGACGTGTCGGAGGTACGCGACGCGACACCTGTGAAAGACAAATCGAATCTTGTCCCCGCGACGGGTAGTCAACGCGATAACTAGTTCGCGGGGAATATAAAAACAACCGCTTGCTCGGCGCGTCGAGAGAGAGCCTCGCGCGCACACAACACGGGCAGGGTCACGAGGTCGCGAATTAATACGTCGCGATCAAATTAATATAACGTTGATATGAGTCACCCCGATTGGAGGAAATGATAACGGCCTTGACCCCGGCGAATCAAAGGGCGAGAAATTACAAATCGTCTAAAGGGTAACCATCGTGTCTAATAGCACGTCAAAGAACGCGGGCCAGAGTGGGAACCCGTCGATATAGTAATAGATCCCATGTACTCCACGGGTATAAAAGGTGTGGATTTTCTCTAATCGAGGTCCTTTATGATCGTTCTTAACCGGTCGAAAGAGCCTCTGGACGTGGTGGCATTGCGCTGCTCCTCCAGATCAGTATCCTACCTTCGCGATATCCTTGCCAGGCATTCCCTGGCAAGTGGAACATTGAAAGGCTCGAGGAGACAAGGCGACAGGGCCGCTTCTCACGAGCAATTAGAATTCAGTGCCCTTAGTAGGCAGGTGAGATCGAGCACCCAAAGAAGTCCGGCAAAGCGTCCGGCAGGGATACCTCGGACCGCCTGCGAACGGTGGTCATTTAGACGGATTCCCCTTCCGGGAATTTTCGCCGAAAATCGTAGGAAATTCGGCGAGCCGACTCGCCTGCCGTGCGAAGCGTGACGGCATAGAGCCGCTCCCCCTTCCACTCGGCAGCGAGGCGCTCCGTGGCCGGTCTCGTGCTCTCGCGTCTGCCCCCTCGGCGTGACGTCATCGCCACGTTCCCCGGGTGACTAGAGGTACGGGACGATCCAGACTCTAAATACAACGTTCTTTCACACTTACACACCGAGGGCGTGACGGCATGGCACCGTTCCCCCTTTGTTAAAGGGTCACGGGAACACATTGTACAGAGTGTGACCGTGGAGCCCGCCCACACATAATCTCGAATAGACTTGCAATTTTCAAAATCAGAGAAATTTAATTGAATACCATACATGACGCGACGGAAAGACACACGGAGACGGTAACGGATCATCACGAAGAAAAAGTAACCGAAGAAATAAGCTGCAACATCTTGGCTCGCGATATGCGAGAAGACTTGTCAGAAGAAACGCAGGAAAAAGGATAAGAGAAAGAAATAGTAAAATGTCCGTCAATGGAAATTCAAATAGAAGGAATACCTGTGCAAGCCCTTTGTTGAACCATCTGATTGGAGTGAGGCGGCCTGAAGAACATTTGAGCAACATTTGGCCATGGACAATGCGAGGCACTCTTTCTCGAAGGAGTGTCCTGCACGTGGTTAGAAAATAACTAGAGAAAGGACTCGAAATTTATGACCAATTAGGGGGGTTCTTCAAAGTGGCCACTTCAGGGTCTGCCATGGCGACGCATTTCCAAAAGGGTATCGTATGGCTACCAGACATCGCGAAATTTCTCCAGGATTCGAGGAAGTCTGTGCCGACCTGGGAAAACGAACCTTTGGGAAATGCTGTCCTAAAGTCAGCCAATCAGGGCTCAGCATCCCAACTGCATCCCTTCCTAGCTTTCGACAGAGGAGAGGGAAGAAAGTGCATCGCAAATGCAACTTTCCATTTTTTTTGAGGTTAGACTCAACTAGGACTTTGAACCATTCGGATGTTTTGTCTCCGCACTGGGACTTAGTGCGTAACCCGGACACGCGATTGTACCGCGAATTCATATTGACAAATGGTATTCTCTATCCGTTATTTTATTAGTACAATAAATTGTTATTGTTGTGTTTTCATTTAAATTAGTGCGTGGTGCAAATTCAACGGACCCTGAATTTACCCGCCAGGAACTTAACTCAGCGCTCACTTTTAAACGGCGCAAACACAATGCTTGCGTAAATTAAGCATAAAACGAGCATTTTGGTGACAATACATAAAAACTTGCATTCTTGGAAAGGAATTGGCATTAAAGCGATATGTTATTGTCGACTAGAATATTGATACGTAGCCAAGAGTTACCTGAAATGATGTCCCTCGTCGAACATTGTGATCGTTTCATAATATGCAATATATACATTTTTAACATAAGAAAGGCTTATAGAGTCCAGCATAGTCTTAATCGATCACTGAGTGCGATGAGGGGCACGCTTCCAAGTAGACCTTGGCTACACCCGATATTCTAATGGATAACACATGGCTTTAATACAAATTCCTTTCATATAATATACGTATTCATGTATTGTCACCAAAATGCACAATTCGTACTTAACTTACGCATGTATTGGATTAATTTCGTCGGTATTCTAGTCCACGGAGATAGTCCACTACACGCGTTAGAATGTGACAATGTGCCAATCATACTCTAATCGATGGTATTTTGTCACGTTTATATTTTCCAATAAAAATATTGAATCTGGTAACCTAATCGCAGTTTAGGCTACACCTCCTACTTCGTGCCCATTGATGTTCGCGATTATTACAGTGGGAATAGGATAAGTATTTCAAGAACATTTATTTGATATACGGAAATATTACAAATATTAAAAAAAAAGAAAACAACGTCTCTATGACTCGAACTCGGCCCTCAAACGTTCCATATTGCTCTTATTCACTGCACCACAGATCCAACTTATGAACATATTTTCAAAACCTGTACATTCGCATTCTCTAAGTAATTCCGTATTTCAAATAAATATTCTTGAATTCCTTGTCCTATTCCCACTTTAATAATCGCGAACATAAATGGACACGAAGCAGGAGATCAATCCTAAATTGTGATTGGGTAACCACACCCTATATTTTCATGGAATTGAAAAATCTGATAATATTCGATCGCTTAGTGTGTGGATATAGCATTTTGTCACATTTTGACGAGAGTAATGGACTGACTCGGTCGATTAGAAAACCGACGAAATTAATCCAATACATGCGTAAGTTAAGTACGAAGTGTGTATTTTGGTGACAATACATGAATACGTATATTATATGAAAGGAATTGGTATTAAAGCCATGTGTTATCCATTAGAATATCGGGTGTAGCCAAGGTCTAGTTGGAAGCGTGCCCCTCATCGCACTCAGTGATCGATTAAGACTATGCTGGACTCTATAAGTTTTTCTTATGTTAAAAATGTATATATTAGATATTATGAAACGATCGCAATGTTCGACGAGGGACGTCCTTTCAGTTAACTCTTGGCTACGTATCAATATTCTAATCGACAATGACATATCGCTTTATTATTATTTACTCTACTTTTCCAGATGTACTATTCGTTGGACAATTTTGCAAGTAAGGAAGGTGGTTGGCTGTCATTAGAATGGCCGATCAATATCGATGGGATATTCTGATGACTGCTGTCAAAGTGACCACTTAAGCTTGAATCGGTCAAATTGATGTCCGTCACCAAAATGTTCGATAGAAAACTATTCGGACAAAAAAGTGACACCAGAGAAATTTACACTTAAAACCGTAATGCTGCCGCTGAGCCACAAGGAATTCATAACTACGATTTTAATATAATATGTCCCGTAGCAGGAACGCGTGTCCGCTGATTTCTTTTTTAATTCAATCTTGAAAACCCATGTTTCAAAAGAAAGTCCTTTAAGCTCTTTTTCTCCGAGCTGGGGATTCTATCAGTAACTTTTTTAAGACCGATGTATTTGGAATAAAGTTTATAATACGTTTTTAATCAAATAGCTCCATAAGAAGTCGATAAGGACGGTTAATTAATGAAAATATGTCTCTTTAATGCATTGGATATTTCGGTAACAGTCACGAAAATGGCCGACAAATCTATTTACACATTGGGGATCGTTGTCAAAGTAGCCAAGTGTGACCGAAATAAGCAGTGTTTAGCAAAAATTGTCATCAAAGTGTACGATTCGCGTGTATATATATTCCTTGCAAATACTTATACTTGTATAAGAAAACCGTCGCGGCCAAAACGATATGTCTCGTGACATCATTTTGATTTTGTATGACCTGCACTTTCAGTCTGCAGTAGTCAGGTCGCACACCAATGAGGCATATAACAAACATGCAGCAAAGAAGCATTTAATGTTCCATGTTGTTTGACTACATCTAGGCACATATTACAAGCATTTGTTGTATTATGTACTTTATGGGTAGAAATAAATTTCCCTGTATGTTTGTTATTATACGTTTGTAATATATATGTATGTCATATGCGTACGGTAAATTAATGTTCATTTCCTTAATATACGCGCAACACACATATTACATATCTTTTGCATGTGTGATATGTCAGACACAAGTGCGCCTTAAAAAGAAGTATATTATACGTTTAGTATGTCGTTTATTTGTGAAAACGCGGTTGCTCCCGGAACGTATAAAGTACGTATATCAAACATACGAGTAAATTAATTTGTATTTGTTTACATAGAATGTATGTATATTTTACGTCTGTAGCAGGTCAATTTTTCTTCTCCTATATTTTTGACATTCCGTGAGCATATGTTATACGTATATTTTTAACTTCTGATATACTGAAACATCCCGTAGCCAGGAAAACATTTTATATACGTATAATAGAGCTTTTGTTCCATGTGGGTATCGGTTGAAAAAAGAAAACTAGAAATACTGGTAGAAAAATTTGCACAGGTCCACGGGCAAAATAAAGACTTGGAAAAAATAGGCTTAACGAAATAATACAGAAGGAAATAAAAAGTTTGACAGATAATGTCGAAAAGAAAAAAATGACAAAAGAAGCTCTAACGGTATTTAATGAATCAAACAGAGCTATATCTCCAAAAGAGAACAAGGAATAATTTACCAACGAAGTGGAAACGAAGATGATATTCCGTAAATTAAACAATAAAAAATCATCTAGAATTGACAAAATACCAAATATAATACTGAAACACTTACCGGAAATAAGAATTAACGACTTTTGTATAATATTGAATAACGCGCTGAATATTGGGTACTTCCCACAAAGGTGGAAGGAAGTCTTGTCATCCCAATTAAGAAATCCGGTAAAGACGGAACGCAATTAACGAACTATAGACCGATAAGATTATTACCAAATCCAGGGAAGATTTTTGAGATCGTTATAAAGAAGCGTATCGACAAATTTTGCATCGAAATAAAGTCATCCCAGGACAACAATCTGTATTCTAGAAAGGGCTGTCAACAGTCCACGCGATAGGTAAGTTAACCTGTATGTATGCCAGGCACTCAACAACAATGAATGTATAGGAGCGTGACTGATTGATTCAGAGAAAACCTTCGACACGGCATGGACCGAAGGTGTAATATATAAACTGTTAAAAAAGGTCTTCCCACTCTACATGACAGAATTAATATGGAACATGATATCGGATCGTAGCTTTAGGGTTACGAATGGCAAAGATGTGACAAAAAGTAAATACGTAATCAACAACGACTTGCAACAGGGAACGGTTAATTCGCCAATATTGTTCAATATTTACTATAACGATATTCTCACCATGTTTGGTTCTAGCAAGGATCCCGACCCATAGGCAATAGCTTTCGCGGATGATTTAATCATTTATGTAAACCGGAAGGAACCAGAAAAAATAAAATCTAAACTCCAACAAGCCGTTCAAAATCTTCTATACTACTGCGACACGAGGAAACAGAATATCAACAAAAGTAAATGCGAAACGATATTGTCCCGCTCAAGACTCCAATACGCGAATCGACCAACCAGACGAAATTGGAAGAAATTCAAAATCAAAGCAGACGAACACGAAACCGAATATATCGAACACAAGAAAACAGTTAAGTACTTAGGAGTCTATCTAAATGAAAACGTGACATACGTAGATCACAGGAATAAGCAAGCCGAAAAAGCTAAAGCACCATTCGAAAGACACAGGAAGCTCTTCTACAATAGAGACCCGAATGTACAAGTTAAAATAAACTGTTCTAATTGCTTATTAGACCCATTATCACATATAGCTGTGCAATATGGTATAACTTTAGTGCTCGGCTGGCCGAGAAATTACGAGTTTTCGAACGGTAATGCATCAGAGCATGTCTAAATATGAAGAGAGCCCCGGAAAGCGACTACAAGAAACATTATAGCAATGATAAATTGTATAACGACGCCAACTTAGATCGGATAGACGTACATATAATAAAGTTGACTAGAGACCACTATGCGAGTGCAATAAGAAATACAAGGAATAGCTTAGCATCTGTAGTAAAACACCAAAAATCCGCTTTATTACTGAAAACCGCTCGACACGGGGTATATCCCACCAGAAGCGTTCACTTACCTAGACACTAGTGGATACCTCCAGGATCTCAATAATGTTCCAATCATATACCACGTAGCGCGTCAGATAAAGGAAACTAAAATCACATATCCAGATAGCTTTGACACCACAAAACAATTCGAGAAATGGCGGTATAGCATGGCGCTGTCTGATAGGGACAAAAGAATAAATTATCAAAAAAACACTAAACGTTACCCGTGGCTAGGGAAGGATGATGATGCTGTTGAAACCTCACAGGACTGAAGGAAAATTGGCACACATTGTAAATAATGTAAATAAAAGGGGGGAGGGGAATACGGGCAACTGGCGAATAAGTAATAAGATAAGTTAGATTAAGAATACTCAATGTTCCAGTCTTTCCCGAGCGTTTCTGGATCATGTTATAAGTCAAAAAAGGGAATGTGATATTAAAAAAAAAATCATAATATATAAATATTAATAAAATGAAAATAAGTATTATGCAATAAGAATGTACGACCGCTGAGTGCTCTGATGAGGAGACTATGTGATCTTTTTATCAAAAGAGTAAAGAAATGCGTTAGTTTATTCGCGAAAAAGAAAAAATTGTATTCGCATATTATCTAACAAGGCTGAAAGTGTAACGAACCGCGTGTCTCGGACCAGGGCGCCCGAGGCCGAGTCACACGACTCGCACAGCACGACAACCGGGCCCCGCAGCCCGGCGCCCGGTTCCCGCAAGCGAGACGCCGGGCGACTAGTGCGCACCGCGGCCGCTACGCGACGACCCACGGTCCGCGCTCTCTCGCAGGCGTGCGAGCCTCCCGGGCACTATAAGAGGCCCGGGAAAATAGAGCAAGGCAGAGTCGTATGGAGGGAGGAAACCCGCCTACACATAGACTCTCAAACTCGATTCGCAGGACGAGACCTCGGATCACTATAGGCGCGAATTCGCATCTCCGAAGATAATTCCGGCACGAACCGAACCTGTACCATCGTGTCGCCTCTCCGACCCGGGAGTTCGAACAGTAGGGTTAGTGTCATCACCTCCATTAACGGATATTGTAAAACCAGTAATAGTTAACTGCCGCTTACACTTTTGCGTTAACCAAGTAGAGATTCCGTGTCAATTAGAATTAAGTACGATACCGCTTGTATCCGGTTTGCTTCCAACAATTTCGCTTTCAGACCGCAGCTGAGTGACGCCGACCGACCGGCAACGGACAAACACCAACCAATAAACGCTGCTATTGTTATCGAGTCAAGAATACTTTACTCCATCCAGGCATTACTCCTCGGGGAGATACTCAAACGCTCCGAGCGGACCACTGTCGCGGTAAGAGAACCGAACGTGGACCGCGGCGCACGAGGACGCCACTTAACCCCGCGCGCCCCGAGTCTTATCGTTACAAAAGAATGAACAAACTCAAAAAAAAAGAACCGGTTCTCGTCCGATCACCGAAATTAAGGGATGTTGGGCGCCGTCAGTACACTTGGATTGGTGACCGCCTGGGACTACCGCGTAGCGTTAGTCTACCTTTTCATTTTTGCACCAGCGTTGATGATTGGTTTCCACCCTCAACGCGAAGACGCGCCGCGTTCTGAGGCACACGACGTGCTCATTAATAAAGAACCGTTCCCACTGCAATGCAACGAACGGTTTTTTATAAAAATATCGGTGACATTTTCTTCAGTTATGTGAAAAATGGATGATTTTCAGATTATTGACATCATTTTCAGATGACATGACATTTTCTCAGGTTAGGCATTGATGATGACATTTTTAGGTTAAATATTTCGTTGAAGATATTTTCATCAAACTTCCAAGACAAATCGTATCAAATTTTCAAGATCAATATCAATATCAAAACCGTTTAGATTACGGATAGTTGTTTTCTTTCGATTGACACATTTAGATTCGGTTTTTAGTGGTATGGTCCTTTCATACATTTTACATCGATCTACACATTTTAAGATTTCTGATTTCTGGGATCGATCTTTGCAGACTGATACCTTGCTTGCACTGATATTAAATTAGATTTTTACTGTTTATTCATAACTATCTATTAATACTGGTATTGTCTTTTCATAGTTTAATTAACAGTTTTAACATCGATAGACACATTTAGATTAGTTTAGTGATTTCTGAAATCTATTCTTCTAAACCTTGCTTCTTTTGATTACATTAGATCATCTCTCGACTCCTTTTTTACTTTTACATAAAAGAATTCAATTTTCTTCCGATACAAATTTTAACATTAACACTTTCAGCTTCGTGTACTAGTAACTTGAAACTTTCTTTTTATCCCCAATATAACAATTTGTAGTTTTTTTCGACACCAGTTTCAATTTTCTTTCAACAATACCAGTTTTAATATTAGCACTTTTAGTTTGGTATACTGGAAACTTGATACTTTTCTTGTATTACTAGTATACCAAGCTGAAAGTGTTAATGTTAAAAACAGTATCAGAAGAAAATTTTCAAGTACATTGTATGAGTAAAAAAGAGTTGATGTTAAAACTGGTATCGATTGACACTTTTCTTATATTGGTATTAACTAAATATATAAACGATTCATACTTTTAATTTCAAATTCGTATGAAAAATGACTTTATTTCATTTAATGTAATAATGCTCATAAAAAATTGTTATTGTTTCATTCAACAATTAACAAAAAGATGTGAAATCACCACAAAAATACCGTCAGTGTAAATGAAGTAATAATTGAGCGCATAGCAGTAATGAATCGTTTTTCCTAAACATATATAGTATGTTACATTGAAAACAAAATATATCTTAAAAATAAAGAAATATTTGGCGAGCCTTATCGATTATACGTTTTGCACATTTAAGCAATCGTACCGAAGTCGAGATCTTTGAGAGAACGAAATAATACTATGAGGCTGGCCAAATATTTTTTTTATTTCTGAGACATATTTTATTTTCAATGTAACATACTGTATGTGTTTAAGGAGAATGATTCATTACTCCTATGCGCTCAATTATTGCTTCATTAGTATATTTTCGTTAAATTTAATATTTTGCATATAACACCCAATTCATGCATTTGGTAAAAGTAACTGATTTCATTGTTTTTGTGCGATTAATCGTCACTAAATATGACTCGTCATGGATATGACTCGTCATGGATATGACTTTGCAAAATATACTGTTTCAATTGGATGGATGTATTTGGCGTACGTGTTTTTACACCGACGGTGTTTTTCTGGTGATTATCAATTTCCAGCCAAAAAATGTGTACAAGTTGTGACGTGAAAAATCTTCGCCCGTCACAAGGGGAATTTTCTAAGGCCGGAGTGAGGAAGAATCTCTTTGGCGATCACTGGATTAAGTATTAATTATAGGAAAACCATGTTAAAACATGCGACAATCCCGCAACCGCGCGCAGGCGCGACGTGCATCGGCGTGCAACGATGCGTGACATTTAACTTTTCAGGCCCACAGAAAGCGCGCGGGGCCCCGAATTTGGGGGTCCTGCTCCCACCCGTCGGCACTGGCCCTAATTAGGGGGCCTGGTGACCTCTTTAGGCAAGGCCAAATAGCAGGTAGGCGCTCGCTAAGAAGTTCCGGAGGATCCGCCTGGAGAACGACAGCGCTGGACGGAACATCTTCCGGCGAAATCCTCATTGCTAGAGGGACTACCGCACCGGTCACAGCTCGACTACCGTACGTCCCGTCAGCGGCAGCGTTGCTCGTCCCGCCAAAAAAGTCACGAAGGGCGTCGTATTGGTCCCGTTCCCGAAGGGCGGCTTGCCGTCCCGAGGGCTGTCTGCACTGCCGCCTTCCGAAGGGAATTCTATCGTCCCGTAAGACGAGCTGTACCGGTGAGCCGAGCCTGCCCCGGGGGGCCTCTGAACCGCTATTTTCCGTTCGTCTCGTGAGCCGAGTTTGAACCATTTCCGTTGTTGCGAGAATTTTGTGTCCGCGTGTAAACGTCCCGTTATTGAGTCAGACCTTGTTTATATTTTATATAGCGACTTAATCGTAGGTTATCGTTTTGTTGTATCTCGCGCCGATTCGTGGCCGCCTTGCCAAGGGGTCCTAGATTCTCCTAAAGTTCCCTTTCCCGCCTCCCTTAGCGAAGGGAGTGGGCAAGTCCCTCCGCGGATCTCAGGGGATCGGCCTACTGGGATCGGGAGTGACGTGAAGCGACCGCGGATTGTTCGTCCGGGCCGGGTTTATTTTCCATAACTGTCACCGTCCGATCCGCGGAGTGGCGGCGACTTGCGTCGGGTTGCGTTACGCGTTTCCAAATCGAAGAGTTATCGGGGAGATATCCTCGTGCGCTCCCATGCCTCGTGCCCCTAACGTTATCGGGATTACCGTTGCTAATCCCGCCGGAAGTTGCCTGGGAAAAATTAGCGTGGCCACGCGCGCGTGAATCCTAGTGTGCGCGAAGTGTAAGAACCATACCGCGGGCCGGCGCAACCGTCTGTTATCGCTGCGCAGTGCCGAGCACCGGGCTCTTACTGTGGTTCTGAGGGGCAGTATAGGTCCTCCCGACCGGGCGCTATGCTCTTTTTGGGCGCCTGGTGGGGAGTTACCCATTTCGGCGCGACCTGTTGGAATGTGTATTTCCCTTTTTCTACGCCTGTCCCGTTCGACAGGAGCCCCTATTCCCGTAATGATTGTCTCGCGGACGCGCCTGGACGTCGAGGTCGCCGAAGGCCTATATAAAGATCCTAGCGAAGGATTTTGTCCCATACAATTTTGTGGTTCTTTAGTCATCTTTTCTAGTTCCCGAATTCCGAGACCAACTCCTCCTCGGTAGCATGAAAATCATACCGAATCCTCCGGCTCTACCGTGCCGCGAAGTGCGTAAGGTCCTCGCGGGGCTGGGTGATCGACCGGATACCCCCGGGTGGGTCCTGTCTAACGGGCCGAGTCGGCTTGCTCGGGCTACCGGGTATCGGGATCCCAAGGTACGCGTGCGCACTTGACGCCCTAATTAAATCGGGCTCCCGGAAGAGCCGATGATCGGGCTTGACACCCTTTTTCCTAATTAATATCGGACGTATGGCGGTTGGACGGTCAGAGATTGAAATTACCGTTGCAAAGTATGTACTGTAATGTAACGTGGTGGGCTCGATGCTCCCTCAAATTGCGAGGAATCAGGTCCATCGAAGGATGAGCCTGGTCCTCTGCACACTATATTATGAATAAATAAGACGAAGGAGTCCCTCCTATTACCATATACGGTTAGTTGCCACCGGTCACCATCTAAGGAAAAATCCTGCTATCTGTGTTAAGTGTATTAAGGGCCAGGTGGAACATATGAAGTTGTAGGGAATAGCATCGGAGCCTCTCGACCACCTTTTTCTCTCTTCAGGCTATAACTCTCCGATACGGAACCTAAGAGATATTGTGTGTGTGTGGGGGGGGGGGGCAAGCGATTGATAATTCAGATAATAGAATATTTTAGGGACAGAGAGAGTTACTTGGTGGTGCGGTTGGATCGGGGCGGGCGGCGCCTGGGCCTAACCTCCAAGGGGTCTCCGAGTATCGAGCTGGCACAAGTATAGGGACGTCGACGCAGAGACGGAAATCAAGGTCGAGAAGTCCCAGAAGACACTCGCGGTCCCTCGGCCGCCACCGGGAACCTGTGACGGGCCTAGATGTTAGGGGCGCCGGTTAACAGGTGAAGTTAGATCTCCCAGAGCGAGCACGCGGATGCCCGAGAGCCGGTGAGTGGCCGGTAAGGAGGGACGCCGTTGCGCGCGCGGGATGCGGCGGCGGCCCGAAGTACGACGCTACCGGCCGGAGAGGCCCTCGCAAGAGGTCGGACCAATCAGGGTTGAATTCGCGGAATTTGACATCGATCCTTGGGGGGCCTATCCGGCTTCGATGAGCGATCCGAAGCGCGTGCCACCGGCCAATGACTGAGGTTTTCGGAAGCGCCGGCCAATCGGGTCGGTCATCGAATAGGGGAGGTGGCCGGCGTCGCGTGCCAGGCTCACACGTGCCGCCGGGTAATATGAAACAAAGGGAGCCTGGCTCTTTCTTCTTGGATGGACCACCGATGCGTGAAGACGTCACAAGCCTTGTGATATTATTGATGAATTTCAGTGTCATTTTTTAGAAGAGAGAGGACAGAGAAAGAGTGAGAGGGAGGGAGGGAGAGAGGGAGAGAGGGAGAGAGACAACGAGAGGCTTCGTTGCTTTTAAGGTATTGGCCATGCGGTCTTGATTTTAGATTATAGATTTTGAAGAGGTGAATGGTCCCTATCAAATAGGGGCCTGTCATTTGTAGATTTTGAGTCAGTGGCCGATGGCAACGAGGAGGACGCGGCCGCGACGTATAATAAGTAGTGTTGTTTAGACTGGGAATCCGCGACCATGAGTTCTTAGTATCGCATGTGATAATTCGTGATTTAGATTCGAACAATTTAGTGTCGCTCGGTGGCGACTGGCGCCCATTCCGCGAGTGTAGAGATAGGGTGTCGAACGTTGTGAGGAAAATCACGTCACAATGTATATGTTTATTGTGCATAATGAATACAATTTTTGTATTTTTGCGCTCTAATCTGGTTCTTACCGTTCTATTCACAAAGTAGTCTTTTGCTTCTTAATTAAGATTGCTCTTTTAAACAAATTTGCTTGCACGTCTTTGCTGGATGAAGTCATCTGGGTTTTATGCAGACTAAATCCATAAGATGATCCTGGTATTCCGTCCTCTGTACCAACAAATAAAATTGAAATATAATGTAATCGAACGTTTTAGCATAGAATTGGCACATTACGTTTTGTGTAATGCAAGCGTTGTTTACGTGTAATTTTCTATGTGTCATCGATACCTAAAGTTGCCCTTTCTGCGTCAGTGAACGTAAACAAACAGCGAAGAGTAGGGGCAGTACAGAAAAGAACCTAGAATCTTCCTAGGACGAAAATGTGCCCATATTCCTATTCCGTGCTTGTGAACAAGAAGTATCACGTATATTAAGGAACTCGGTAGAGTTTCGAGCCAAATACATTTTTGAGCGAGAAATTCACAGCGTCCTGTGCTGGGAGAAACGCGCCCCACGCACTTGAGCTCAAGCGCGACACTACAGAGTTCTGTACGCCAAGGATCGAGATTTTAGGAATGAGGGAAATGGGAATCTGCTCTCTCCATTGCTATAGAAAAAGAAATGAACGTCTGATTAGCTAAAAAAAAGTAGACAAAAAAATAAGGAATTTTTCCAAATTTACATGGTTCTGATCGCTAGTACCTACGTGAAGATATAGCATCTTTAAGTTTTTCAGCACTCTCAGAATCGAGATTCTGTATGATTACACGACGATGATGATACATCGTCGTCACCCAAGTCACAGACTACATTTTCGCACAGACATGATAGATGGACTGTCATATAGTTTTTGGGCAGCCAACATGTGACACCGCCTCGCGCGGAACGAAAAGGAACTATACCCACCCCAGCCTTAACCTGATTGAAGTTTTATAGAGAAAAGGTTTCTTGATGTTTTTAAGACCGTGGAAGCCAAGTCAGATAATATGATTTAAAAATTCAAAATAGCGGACCCAATATGGCGGACAAAAAATTTCAGATTGATTTTGTTTTTAGAAGAAAAAAGATTTCTCTACAATCTTGGATCCACTGATTTCAAATATGACAACAGAATGCGAATTTAAAAATCAACATGGTGGAGCAAACATGGCTAATTATATAATTTCAAAATTATTGGATTATTATAAAGAATGGTGTAGAATGGTTTTTATAACCGCTTAATCGAAATCTGGTAACAGAATTTTGAAATTCAACACGGCGGATCCAATATGGCAGATGAAAATATATAAATGGTTGAATTTTTATAAAAATAAGTTTTTCACGATATTCTTGGCCGCTGAATCCAAATTTGACAACATAATTTCGAAATTCAAAATAGCGAATACGAAATCACAAAATGGTTGTGTTTCTCTAAGAAAAAGGAGTTTTGCAGATATTTGAGGTCGCTGAATCCAAATCTGCCAACAGAATTTTAAAACGTAAAATGGCGGATACAAAATTTTAAAACGGTTAAAATTTTGCTCGAAAATAATGGTTTCTCAATATCTTTAGGGTCATTCATTCGAAACATGTAAATAAAGTTTTAAAACGTAAAATGGTGGATCCAATATGGCTGATAAAAATGTAAAAATTGTCGGACTTTTGTAAAAATGAGTTTCTCACGATAAGCGTGGTCGCTGAATTCAAATTTGATACTAGAATTTCAAAATTTACATTGCTGGATAAATTACGATGCCATTAAAAATGTTGGAAGTGTTAATATAAAAAATTATATGTATAGATTCTGCGTATACAAAATATTCATACTCTTAAGTGACTTTTTATCAAATTATTTGTTTGTAGTAATTATATGTTGCAATTATAAGAATGTATGAGATACATTTACCGATTTTATTATTAATAATGGAGATATTGACTTTTTTTACAAAAAGTAGTGAAATCCCTTCAAGACACCGTCGGTGTACAAAAATTTAGCCAAATACATTTATCTTATTCAATTAATTGCAAATGTAGCTCAAATTGCTCCCTTCCCATGAAAAGCTGAAATCATCTATTTTTGCCAAATATAGTAGATCATTCATTCCATTAAAGTCTCAGCTAAAATGATTTTGCCCAATGTCAAAGTACATTTGGTTTCACGTATGTTGTACGTACAAGAGTTTCTGCTGCTGCAAACCGAAGACAATATTAAAAACTATATCGACACAAATAAGAAAAATAAGAAACTAAATTTGAAAACAATATTTTATTTGGCAAGCACGCGAGGTATAATCCTAGCATATGATCATTTTTATGCTCGCCAAATAAAATATTGTTTCCAAATTTAATTTCTAATTTTTTTATTTGTGTCGATATAGTTTTTAATATTTGTCTTCGGCTTGAGGAAGCAGAAAATTTCGTACATACAACATACGTGAAACCAAATGTACTATGGCATTTGGCAAAAAGATTTTAGCTGAGACTTTAATGGAGTGAAGGTTCTACTATATTTGACAAAAATAGTTGATTTCAGCTTTTCATGGGAAGGGAGCAATTTGAGCTATTTTTGCAATTTATAGAATAAGATAAATGTATCTGGCTAAATTTTTGTGCACTGAAGGTGTTTTAAGGGTTATTATTACAACGTGTCTTGAATAGTGTATACTAATCCTATTATTCGTACATTATGTGTTGATCTTTCCTGTCATCAAATCAAGATGTTATAAGGAAAGTTTTCTGCCAGGCACTCTAACTTGATTGTGATATTTTTATGAGCCATGGTTCACTTTGTACAAATGGTCAACTGTAGGCTCAGTGATATTAACGTAGTACTTGTAAATGTAGTACAAGTAATACGTGACAAAGGTTATGTCAAGTCCCAAATCAGTACAGTTTATAAATGCTAAAGTATTTATGAAATATGGATTTCAACAGAACTTAAATTCGTTAAAGTAATAATCAAAGTATTCCACAGTACATTCCATACTCGTTATTTAAGTTACTTCTTCAATCAGATTATTTGAGTATGTGTAGTTACAAAATAATTTATAATGTTATTACTGGCAATGAGAATATCGAATACTAAAATACGAAACTAAGTGGACAAAATTAAATAAAAATGATTGTGCTGTGAATTAAAAAATTTGATAGTTTGTTTACATTACCGGGAAGATATGAATTTTATATCAGAAAGGAACGAAATGATTACTGATTCTCTCAAAGAACATTCAAATGTATATTTATGGAGTACTCATTTTAAAAACTAGGCAACATTGGATCAAGATTTATGGAATCTAAATTCGATATTCTAATCTCAAAATATAATTTATTTTCCGTCTCTAGATTAGTACGCCATTTAATTCATTAAATTAAATCTTGCATTGTTAAAACAGAGCACCTTTTTGTTTCATAGAATCGCTGGAACGTAGCCTGCTGATGGAGGCCCTGGTCCTATGAAGTGCTGCATCTTCGGTGAGTTATATTCGTATTTTCTTGCTGAGTGTTCATACTGTGGTAATGGAAGCTGATATTCGATTCTGTCTACTGGTTTCTGGATCTTCAAAACTGGTGTCGAATAGAGGAAGTTAGAGGGTTGTTTTCGACTAGCCGTATAAGGAGGCTCATGATGATAGTCTTTGGCCACTTTCTGTTCCGTTATAATTGGGGGGATATATTGGGGACTTGGCGGCTGTCGCTGATACGTTGTAATAACTTCTGGGTAAATTGGCTCCTTATTTTGGTAAATTGTAGATGGCGATTCCGGGGGTAAATATCCGGTCTTTTCTTGAAACTGAATTTGGGTTATATATCCATGAGCAGTTGGATCTCCGTGTCCGATTAATTCCCATTTAACACCATTAGGGTAAGACGATTGAACTCGTTGGAATTCTTGAATGTCTCCCAATGAAATTTCCAGAATAATCCCAAAGACCACTAATGTTGCCGCGTGAAGCATTTCTATTTTGTTTTCTTCTAGAATTCGATCTCTTCTGTTCTAAGTGAACTGCTGGCTTGCACTGCAGTTGATTCCAGCTACTGAGGCTTATATACCATCCGGATGCTCACTCCTGACATCAGATGACCAAAGACAGGATTTTTCACTGGTCTGTTTAGGGGAGTGTTGGATCTTTCTTATTGGACAACCTAATGCGGGAGAAGATTTAAGATGCGTACCTCTTGATGTCTTGTTATTTTGCGAGGAAGCGAGATTTGACCCTCCCTCTTCCAAGGCGGTATTCTATGTATCTAGTCTATGTATTTAGTTGTATCCTGATCTGCTTTATTTTTTCTGGTGCATATCAGTCCTGAAAAATCATTAGGATAAAGTACGGATAGACGCCTACGTTTTCAACGTACACTTCTAAAGTCGTTATTTGCTTTCGTTTCCAAACATTTTCATGTTGATATCATACTGTAGTATTTTATCTTCATTATCTTCTTTAATTATTTGCCTATCAATAGTTGTTATAATAGAACAAAAATGTGGAAGGTCTCGATTTGGGCATCTATCCCATTCGGGTGAGATCGGATAGATGCTCTAAGGGAGAATAAATGAAATCATAATCAATTTGCTTGAAAAATCTTATTTTTAATTTCAGCAAAGTTAACAAAAACAGTTTTTAAGTTACCTTAAACTTTTACAAATTAACGGAAATAGTTTTTAATGGTTAATGTAGGTACAAGCGATTCTCAATTTATGCGGAGTATCCGTTCCACGTAGATTCGTTTTAGGCGAGTAAAAATCGCGTAAATGAAGTCTATCGGGACAAAAAAAAATATTGAAAATAAAAGCTAGTACATATAAGTTTTAGAAACACACACACATACACACAGAGGCGCGCGCGTGTGTGCGTATTACAAATAAGATTGTGACGTAAATTGAGGGAGGGAAGAATTTACTTTAGAACAAACATTTATATCCTAGTTTGGATAACAAGAAATAATTCAAAGACAACATTAAAAACTTTCAAAAACATCACATTGAACCCGATGAGGCTTTAGTTTAATACTTGACATGTACGTAGGGATTGTAATACCGGTATACCGGGATACCGAATACCGGGATTTTGAGCCATTTGTACAATTTTGTAATACCGGTATTCACGAGTTTAAATACCGGTTTTTCGGTATTTACTAGAAATTTTTTAAATTGTCTCCGCTATATGTTCAGGGGTCGCCAATTTAGCAAAATAGTATACGTTTTTATTTTAAGTCTCTCTAACGGGCGAAATGAATTAGACTGTGAATACAAAGTTGCATCGTACAGTCTGAAGAAGTGATGTGATATGTGAATCACCCAAGGAGGCGAGCCAAAACTGTCCTATTAAAGCTCAGAGCGATACAGCACACGCGCAGGATTCGTAGTCGGATATTCGTATCTGTGAAAACAAGGTTGTAATTGTGAAGAAAGTGTGTAATAATTTAGTTAAAATTTCAATATTTTTTTTTAAATTGGTAAGTTTGTTATTCACATTGTATTTGCATATCATACTTTAGGGTTTAAAATATTTTTCAGATTTGTTATATACATGTACTTTATTAACCCATAATAATGAATAAGAATAAATTTAAAGAACATAAAAAATCTGTTGATAATACTTCGGTTTGTTTTCATTATTTATATGATGAAAAGAATATGGTGGCACAATGTAAAAAATGTTCAAGAGTTATTAAAGTGAATTAAGGAAATACAAGCGGACTCCATACACATTTAAAAACGAATCATGATACAAACTTGTTAAAGAGGAAAAAATCTAATTGCAATGAAAATACAAATTTATGCACAGTTTCTAAGCCCAAGCCATCAGGGATTTTAGATTATTTTGAAAAAAAAAGATAATTTGAATGAAATTTTAAGTAAAATGACAGCATTAGATGGTTTGCCATTTCGAGTGTTTTGCACTTCTCACGGAACGATTTTTGAAACTGAAAAATTCAATTCAAAAAGCAATAATCGACTTAAACCTGCAAATTAATTTTTCCGATAGTGAAATCGACTTAATATCCAAAACTGTATCAGCTCTACTTCCAATAAAACTGGCTGTGGAGGCATTATGTCGGAGAGATTCTAATTTATTAACAGCTAATGCAACAATAAATTTCATGTTGCTGTCACTGAAAGAACATCACTATCTGAAGAATTATATATTACATTGAAAAATTGCACAGAAGAAAGGCATACCGAAATAGAAAATGTCCTACGGTATTTACATAATTATAATGATTTTAAAAATGAAAATAAAAAAGAAGAAAAGAGACTAACCAATTCAAATTTGATCAAGTTTATAGTAAATTTTCTTAAAATTTTTTACCCACAAACCTATCCACATTCAGAAGAATTCGGTAGAGTTATCGAAGATGATGATGACACTAATGTCGATAGTGAAAAGGAATTGTCTCTTAAACAAAAATTAGAATTAGCGATAACTAAAAAAAATTTCAACAAACCAAAATACAATACAGAAATCAGTTATATCCAAAACCATCCGACGAGAAATCGATTTATTTGAAGATGAGGGATTTAGAGGTAAATACTTGGAAAAAGTATATCGTGCATTGCTAACAGTTCCACCAACTAGCGTAGATGCTGAAAGAGCGTTTTCGACAGCTGGTAATTTTTGCACAAATTTACGTTCCAGGCTTAATGACAGTACAATTGATGCATTGTGTTTTTTAAGATCACATTTCAAAAATTTGTAATAATATCACGGACTGAATAAGATATGTACACTTTTTTGTGATTTAAATAAATAAGATGTTCCTTGTTCTTTTACTTGTTTTGTGATTCTTGTTATACTGTTATAATTTAAAAGTTACAAATGATTTTTTGCGATATTTACTCTCTCTAATAAAAATGGAAAATAAAACAAAGAAACACCTGTGTTTTCTTTCTCTTTTTAAAATTCCTACTACCGGTATTCCGGTATTAAGATCTAAAAAATACCGAATACCGGTATTGAACTTTTGGTCCGATATTGCAATTCCTACATGTATGTGACATATAATGCAATAATCCCCATAATCTGAGCAATCTTCGTGGAACCACAGTCTACAAAAATGCCCTGGATCCGTACCAAAAATGTGATAGTTTAGGCATCTACCCTTCATACGCGCCTATCCGGACAATAAATTAGAGCATCTATCCTTTTAGGTGTGGATAGATGCCTTCGTACATATTAAAATAAACGTTACAATTGGGATGTTAGGAAAACGTTGGAGAACTTTATTTGTTATATTTATGAAGTAAAAGTGAGGTAAATATGTTACCTTACGTGTCAGTTTTCTATTTTTGCAACAGTTGTTTCGAGTTGAGAAAAACATTACGGGCAAATCCGATGCACTGATTTCTTAAGGCGATCATAACATTACCCGCATGCATACTTTCGAGATTTTCGTAATTGAAGTACCGGGGGGAGGGGCTATGCGGGCGGGGACGTTGCTCAAAGTTCTTTTATCTCAAAGATCTGGGAAACGTGGCATCTATCCTGCCGGGGCATCTATTCGTACTTTTTCCTATTGCAGTTGGCAAATATATGGGCGATGACTAAACAACAACCACTCATCTCATCGTGGGATTTCTGCTAGATAGTTCTGCAAGGTCAGTTAGCATAGAATTTTATGAAAAAGTTCCACCGTTCAGATAACGGCAGTGTTGTCGCTTGAGGACGTTCTCAAACCTGTTCTATGCCTATTTATGGTAGGACCAGAAAACGACCGAGGAGGTATTTTGTTTATGCATTTCTTCCAGAAATCTGGTTTTCCTTGTTTCAGTTACCTAGAAATGAAATAAAAATTGTCTAGTCCTTAAACTCCATAGTTTTTTTAGAAATGCAATGTAGATAAAAATAAATGCAAAGAGGTTTCGACATGTAGACGTTGCTACAGAGGTAAGGGATGTGGGCTCAAAATGGGTAAGTTAATTTAAAAAAAGTAAAAAGGTAGAATTTATAATCATATAAATTTATTCATCATTTAAAACTTTCGTTTCTAGTATTTTCTATTGAGCATTGAAAACAATGAAAACGTAATTCAAATGAAAAGTCATAAAAGTCAGAAAATTCCATAGAGTTTCTCATCAGATTACATACACATAAATGCATTCATAGGGATGTGTGTACGTCATAAACATGCGCGAATGCCACCAACGTCTTTGTACCAAATACTGGCACTTTTATCAGATAAATGGTTAAAACTCATTGTCAGTTGGAAGATTCTATAATGAAACCGCGTTCAAGCGATCTTTAGTATTATACGTGTATTACTCATATTATTTTGAATTATTTTTTAAGAGATGAGTTCATTATTTATATTACATTTTTATAAATGTAAATAAATAAATATAAATTCATTTTGTTTTAGAGAGAAGAAGTTATAGAATTGTACTATTCAAAAATTTGTGTACTGTACCCACCCAGTGAACACTGTTATATAACTGTTGGGTAAATGTTACGTTTTTGAAGCTAACATGTTATGTAGCATAAAAGTAACATGTTATGTAACATGTTATATTAATGTTATAATTTCAGTTACCTTAAAATAATATTAATTTTTCATACGTTTAATAAAAAAGATCACGCAATTTCTATCCAAAATTACATAATTTTTTACTTTTAATTATTTTTTGCTACTTGACAATAGTTAGATATTAAATGACAAATCAGACTTTCAATGAAATTCTGTAATTATAAACTGTCTGATTTTACTTAAAGACAACTAGGATTTCATTCGACTAGCAAACAATGACCGACAATGTATATGCGCGTATGAATTAAAGTCACATTTTTTCATACGAGTAGTGAACAAAATATGACACATATTAATCTTATGACATTTGACGATGAATTATGACAATGACGATGACGATGATTTAATAAAATTGATGACAGTTAGTAGCAATGTAGTTCCGTTTTGTTACAAATATGTGCTGCATATACACAGTAATACCAGGACGGTAACATAATGTAAGATGAGAGTAACAAACTTATGCTACATTTATATAGATGTGATAGTAAAAAATGTTATGTAACCTGTTAGCTCCATGTTACATAACCGTTAAGTTACTGTATTGTAACAAATATCATGTAACTAGTTAGCTCTATGTTACGTACCTGTTAGGTTATTACATTGTAACAAACGTTATGTTATTTGTTAGTTTTAAGTTGCGTAACTGTTAGGTTATTACATTGTAACAAACGTTATGTTATTTGTTAGTTTTAAATTACGTAACTGTTATGTTTGGTGTTCAGTGGGCAGGCCCTGCACGATGTGGAATTTCCGTAAATTAACTATATATAAATGTTTATTGAATGCATGTAATATATATTTAGATATCTATGAACTCGGTATAGATGCACTCAAAGACTGGAAGTTCGGATAGGATACATAATATGTACACCATAAAAACACCGTCGGTGTAAAAAATGTTGCGCCAAATACATTCATCCAACTGAAACATTATATTTTGCACAGTTACGTTCATGACAAGTCATATCTAGTAGCGATTAATCGCACGAAAGCAATGAAATCAGTTACTTTTACCAAATGCATGCATTGGGTGTTATATGCGAAATATTAAATTTTACGAAAATATACCTATGAAGTAATAATTGAGCGCATAACAGTAATGNTATAATTAATAATTTTCTTCTGATACGGTTTTTAACATTAACACTTTCAACTTGGTGTACTAGTAATACAAGATAAGTATCGAGTTACCAGTATACCAAACTAAAAGTGTTAATGTTAAAACTGGTATTGTTGAAAGAAAATTGAAACTGGTGTCGAAAGAAGCTACAAATTATTATAATATGGATAAAAAGAAAGTCTCAAGTTACTAGTACATGAAGGTAAAAGTGTTAACATTAAAACTTCTTATCGGAAGGAAATTGAATTATTTTATGTAAAAGGAAAAGAGGTGTCGAGACCCACTGACCACCAAACCTAATAATTACGTAACTTAAAACTAACAAATGACATAATGTTTGTTACAATGTATTAACCTAACAGTTACGTAACGTAGAGCTAACTGGCTACATAACATTTGTTACATTGCAGTAACTTAACAGTTATGTAACAAGGAGCTAACAAGTTACATAACATTTGTTACTTTCATATCTATATAAATGTAGCGTAACTTTGTTACTCTTATCTCACATTATATTACTGTCCTGATGTTACTGTGGATATGCAGCACATATTTGTAACAAAATGGAACTAAATTGGTGCCGTCATCCATATTACTTGCGTCATTGTCATCGTCATTGTCATAATTCATCGTCAAATGTCATAAGATTATTATGTCATATTTTCTTTACTACTAGTATGGAAAAAATGTGACTTTAATTCGTACTCGCATACACATTATCAGTAATTGTTTGCTAGGCGAATGAAATCTTAGTCTTTAAATAAATAAATAAAATCAGATCATTTAAAGTCTGATTTATTGTATAATACCTAACTATTGCCGAGTGTCAAAAAATACAAAATAAAAAATTTCATAATTTTTTATAAAATTGCATTACTTTTTGTTAAATGTTTGAAAAATTAATATTATTTTATGGTAACAACTTATAACAGTAATATAACATGTTACATAACATGTTACCTTATTGAGTGGGAAATAATAACAAACATCTAACTTCCATGTTACTTTTATGCTACATAACACGTTAGCTTCGAAAACGTAACATTTGCCTAACAGTTATATAACAGTGTTAAGTGGGGAGATGATCTAATCTAATCAAAAGAAGCAAGGTTTAGAATAATCCATACCAGAAATCACTAAACTAATCTAAATGTGTCGATTGATGTTAAAACTATGAATAAAACTATAAATAGGCGCTACCAGTATTAATGGAAAGTTATGAATAATTTGTAAATAATCTAATTTAATATCAGTGCAGGCAAGGTATCAGTCTGTAAAGATCGATACCAGAAATCAGTAATCTAAAAATGTATCGATCGATGTTAAAACTATGAATAAAATTATGAAAAGATGATACCAGTATTAATATAAAGTTATGAATGTAAATAATTTAATTTAATATCCGTACAATCAAGGTATCAGTTTGGAAAGATATATACCAGAAATCAGAAATATAAAAGTGTGTCGATTGATGCAAAAAGTATGAATTGACGGTACCACTAAGATATGAACCTAGAAGTGTCAATCGAAAGTAAACTAAACTAACCCTATCTTAACGGTTTTGATTTTGATATTGATACTGAAAATTTGAAACGATTTCTCTTGAAAATTTGATGAAAATATCTTCAACGAAATATTTAACCTAAAAATGTCATCATCAATGTCTAACCTGAAAAAATGTCATGTCATCTGAAAATGATGTCAATAATCTGAAAACCATCAATTTTCCACATAGCTCAAGAAAATGTCACCGATGTTTTTATGAAACCGTTCGTTGCATTCCAGAGGGTCTTTATTAATTGTTCTTTATTAATGAGCGCGTCGTTTGCCTCATAGAACGCGGCGCGTCGTCGCGTCGAAAGTGGAAACCAATCAGAATTGCAACATAAGTGACCACAAGGTCGAGCGCAATTCTAATTGGTTCTTTATCCTCTACGCGACGACACGCTTGACTTTGAGTCTATCATGGCACCACTTGTGGCAACTCGAGGAAATTTGCGAGAAATGCGGGTGCGATGGAAAGGAATGCGGGCAGAAGACGATGATGAACACGTCGAGTGAGCATTACGTGACCTTGAATATTTTAAAATTGGCGTAGCGTATAGTTGATAGCTCTAAAAAATATGAAAAAATCACAAGCTCTTAAAAACGGAACGTACTTTCGTTATGCCAAATAAGTTTCCATAATAAGTTTTCTTATTCGAGAAAAAAATATTTATCGAATTGACGGGCCGAACTTTGGCGTAAAGTATTCGGTGCCGTTCCCGCATGCATTTAAATGTATTTGGCGCGCAACTCTATCGAGTTTCTTGGTCATAGATATCCACAATAGATGGTTAACCCACGTCTGTAGATATTTATTCGATATGCATATGTATATGGAAAAAAAAAAGAAATTCATAACATTTTTTTCAGCTGAGTCTGTGTGAGAATCTGTTCAGTACAGCTGCGCAGACAAATCCTGCCGTTTTTAACACAGAAAATTTTGTTGCAATTGTTGGAATTCGAACCCAATACTCCTGGGTAGGAAGCAGTAACGCTAATCATGATGCTACCAAAGCCTATTAAGGAATGAATATTTTTTGCACTTATGAAGTCCGCTGCAGTACATCTCGATCAGTGCAAGTGATACGCCCAGTGAACACTGTTATACAACTGTTGGGTTATTGTTATGTTTTCGAAACTAGCATGTTATGTAACATAAAACTAACATGGAAGTTAGATGTTAGTTGTTATTTCTCACTCAGTAAGGTAACGTGTTATGTAACATGTTATATTAATGTTATATTAATGTTATAATTTAAGTTACCTTAAAATAATATTAATTTTTGATACATTTAATTAAAAAAGATAACGGAATTTTACCCAAAATTATAAAATTGTTTATTTTTAATTATTTTATGGTACTTGACAATAGTTAGATATTACATGACAAATTAGACTTTCATTGAAAATATGTAAGTGATAAACTATTTGATTTTACTTAACGACTATTATGATTTCATTCTACTAGCAAACAATTACTGATAATATGCGAGTTAGTGATGTGACGAGTTGTTCGAGCTGCTTGCGAACACGAGAGAGGAAAAGCTTTGCCAGGTGCGAAATGCGTAACAAGACTTAAACGTTTATTTACCACTAGTAATAATTAACAAATCAATCAGATTTAACAATTAATAGACAGAGTGAAGTGACTAATTGAACGATAAGTTATGCCGGGTCACGAGTATCGAGCTTGATTGAGCGGGCCACTAGCGCGAGTGGACTTAGAACTTGTGCGAGAGATTGAGCGCGTAATGCCGGAGACTAGTTGTTCTCGCGGGAGATGAATTTTATCTAACGAACCGGCAGAGCGATTCGAGTTAGGAGCTTCGGGATGCTGGAATCGGGGGAGGAGTTTTTTAGGAACGTCGTCGAGAATAGGTTAAGACAAAGTTAGGATGCATTTACCAAGAGCGATAATTGGCTGCAGGATAGTGAGAAGGGGAAAAGTTTATGCATTTTGAGTCGTAGGTGGGGAAAGCAAAAATGGGCTAAAGGACGAGGAATTCTGGGAAAGGACCAGCTGAAGGGCTACAGGACCATGGTGCTCGAAAAGTACTTGACGGTACGAGTCCATGTTTTAGAATTTAAGATTTTAAGTTATGGACCTCAAGAGCGAGACTTACATGAAACGGAGAAAGCGAAGAGGGTCGCGGGTAATGTGAACTATGTGAGACGTGATAGAAGGCAGACATGGACTAGAGGAAAGAACACCCAGGTCGCTGGGAAAGAATGCCCTGCCCGAGGTGTTCGAGGGTCGCCTCTTACCCTTAACGGACGGCCAGGCGCCAGGATGTCCGACGGGTGGTCTGGTCCGCTCGCGTATCGCTATGATTCGAAATGGTATTAGCAATAGATAATTGAACTTCGCGTATTGACTTGAACACGAGTCGAGTATTTTAACTCGTTAAACTCGAGACAACTCGAGTCGTCTTTATTATAACTCGAGTCAGTACAAACGGATGCGAGTCATGCGCGTGAGAGCGAGACTGAGTTACACGTACAAGAACTAAACGGAGTCACGAGTGCGATAGCGAAACTGAATTATTTACACGTATCGAGATATCAACCGCGCGTTATTCGTTTACTCGAGTAATCGTTATTCGAATTGCTTTACTCGTCAACTCCACATAGACTCGACTCGCAGCGCCGAATGTAAGCACATCGAGTTGTCGACTCGAGTTGGCAAAGTCGGGTAACCCGAGTTGTTTTACTCGCCAACTTGCTGCGCCGAATGTATACGGCACCGAGTTGTTGACTCGAGTCCAAACTCGAGTTGGCAATGTTTTCGAATTCGAGTTACTCGAGTTGGGAAAGTATTCGACTCATCATGTCACTAATGCGAGTACGACATCCTATGACGTTTGATAATGAATTATGACGATGACATCTGTATTTGTATCGTGATCGTGGGTTAAACAGATTAACCCTTTCGCTACGGCCAGGTTCTCCGCCGCGGTACTTCCGCCGAACGGAGCATTGCGACGCGCCGCGACATCACTGCACGCTACGCGACGCCGATCGTCAGTGGGAGTATCGCGGCGGAGAACCCAAGCTGCTTGTATGTTTTCGAACGAAAAGATTTTTCTCCAAAGGGTATGTGTAAATAAAGAGTATTCCAGGGTATTTATACCGTTTTAGCATGCTCTCTTTAATGTACAGTATGAGAGGAAATAACATTATGCAATGTAATAAAATAATATAATATAATATGATTGTAATGGCCTTTAATAATGTAACTGCGTATATTTTTTTAAAACATGACGTTACACACAGGCCAACATTGCAAATTTGGCACTGGTATCGCGACCTCTTTCTCTTGTCATTTTTTGAACAAACTACGCACTTTCGCAGCTGATTCTTCCGTTTTGGATCTTCATTTGTATATAGCGACGGGAAGTGTCTTCCAGTAAGGCGAAGTGGATTCGTTTCTCCTGATTTATTCGCAATGGTATTCTTTTTATCAGATTGATAATGACATAAAAGTTGACGAATTAATTCTAGATGAAAGCTTGCCATTGGCATTTGTTTTCCAGTTTTTAACTTATATAAGCAATAAGCGTTCCAAACGCATATGTCAATTAAATAAAAAAAATATTTCTTATACCATTTCAACGCTTTGCGTTGTGAGTGAATGGTGCTGATAACCATACCTGTTTTGTCCACAGTTCCCATTAATTTATTGTAATCAACAACACACTTTGGTTTCTGAATCATTTCTCCAGTCCGATAATGACGTTTCGTATCAACAAATTCTTCGCTATGGAAAGGGTATGTGTACTTCTCTTTTATCACACCATCTCATCGCTAATAAATACCTTGAAGAGCGACAACTCGCTTCACCAGTTTTTAATTTATTTTGGATTACTGGCATGCCTTTTCGCCTTTTACGTACCGTTCCACAAGCATTAGTTAGATTTTTGTGCAAAAGAATAAAAAGTGCGGGGCTTGTATACCAATTGTCTATGTATAAAGTATGGCCTTTGCCTAAATAAGGTTTTAATAATTTTATTACTATGTTACCTGACCTTCCAATAAATTCATTTACGCAATTTATAGTAGTTAATGAGCCATTATAAATAATGAAATCCTGCACAAACCCAGATTGGATATCACATAATACAAATGATTTTATTCCAAATCTGTTTCTTTTAGAGGGTATGTATTGCTTAAACGATAACCTTCCTTTATACAGGAGTAAACTTTCGTCAATACATAGATTTTGAAAAGGATAAAATGCCTCCTGAAAACGTTGTCGCAGCTTATCACAAATTTCTTTTATTTTATATAACTTATCAACATCTGCAGTCACATTGCTCGTATTAAAATGTAAAATTTTTAACAAATATAAAAACCGATCCCTACTCATGACCTCTCTAAAAATGTTGCTCCTCAAAAGTTTGTCGTTAGACCAGTATTCAGAATATGATAGTTTTTTATTTCGCGACATCAATAATTTGAGGGCGAGAAAGCAATACATTTCTGGGAGATAAGTATTTTGGGAGTTTATCATATTATTATTATTATCAAGGCTACTGCGATAGCTGTTTGTCGTGCCGACAATGAAATTTATAAAATCTTCAAAGCAGAATAATTGAAAATATTCTAAAATCGGGGCTGAATAACTAATTGATGCCTGTTCTGCCCGGCTAGTTTGTCGGGCAGTTGTTGTATGAATCTCGTTGGTTTTTGCAAGTGGAATTGCAAAATGAGATATTCATACAACTGCTCACATGCAGAAGGAAGGTACCCGAATGACAAGTGAGACTATCGCGAACAAAACAGCTTAAATTTATTATAATATTAAATTTGACGACTGACTTAGAATTTTGTCAGCTCTTCACGCGTGAATAAGGATAACTGTTACAGAGCTGATGGTGAAGGCTGACGAGAGACGTGTTAAATTGTCGAGAGACGGAGAGTGACTGACTTACAGAAAAATTACAGAATTCCTCCTCCGGTCGCATTACATTTTTTGAGGAGGTGGTAGCATTTCTAGCATAATGATTGGCTGACTGATTTTAAGAAGGGCGGTTAAAATCAAATAGTCAGCCTCGTGATTGGTCGGTAGCTGTCCAATACGGTTGGGTGAAATCGGAAAACTTCTAGTTGCCGTGCAGATGGAAAAACATGCTGTATGCACGTGTGCATGTTGCGCGCACGTGTAAGCGGTAAAGTTAAAAAAGGTAAACGGTAAAGAATAGGGACGGTCAACCCGAGAAAATTCTAAAGAACCCTAAACTTCCGCGATGGGACGTACAGGGCAATATAATCGTGTCGTAGAAAACTAAAATTTACGAGCTGATTTCGGCGTTAGAAAATTGTTAAATCGGTAAATGGCCCGATGGGCCCAAGCAGGCAGTAAGTCCCTTTCTGGGAATTTGTTTGACATTCCAAAGTCCGCGATAAATTTATATATATGAATGTCGCGCACGGAACATCCCGGCCCCCTTGAACGGTCACGTTCAAAAGGTAACATGAATAAATAAACTTATCAACTAAACATAATTCTACAGGTCCTTAACAGCCTCTAAGCAGATATCTCGATTGGAAGCGGTGAAATTCGCTTCACGCTTCTTTTGTACACCCCACTCGACGTTTTTATTGTCACAACCCTGACAACGTTATCTGCTCCGGGATGCACTTCGATGATTCTCGCCAGGGGCCAGTGTAGAGGTGGTACGTTGTCTTCCTTGACAACGACCAGAGTCCCAACCTTGATGTTGGCTGATGTCTCCCGCCATTTCGATCTACCATTTATCTCATTGAGATATTCCTTGTGCCAGCGGGTCCAAAAGTGCTGCTTCAGCTTCTGGATATGCTGCCAACTAGATAATCTGTTAGCAGGCGTCTCAGAAAAGTCGTGGCCCGGAATGCTCGTCAATGAGTCGCCAATAAGGAAATGTGCGGGGGTTAGTGCGAGAAGATCGTTGGGGTCAGAGGATAGAGGGGTCAAAGGACGAGAATTTAAAATCGCCTCTATCTCGGTAACATATGTGTGTAAGTCCTCATATGTGAACAGCGTGTCTCCGATTGTTCTTACCATGTGGTGTTTAAAAGAGCGTACAGCCGCTTCCCATAATCCGCCAAAATGTGGAGCTCTGGGAGGATTAAAGTGCCAATTTATGTTTTCTTGCAGCAGTACTCGGCTGACCCTCTCATTGTGATCTTTAGACCTAACGTGATCATAAAGTTCTCGTAATTCGCGGTTTGCGCCTACAAAATTTGTCGCATTGTCTGAGTAGATATTGACGCATTTCCCGCGCCGTGCCATAAATCTTCGAAGGGCGGCGACGAAGGCTTCAGTGGTCAGGTCACTGACGAGCTCAATGTGTACAGCCTTTGTTATAAAGCAGACGAAAATCGCAACATACACCTTTAATTTATTTCTATTTCGGAACCGTTTTTCCTTAATAAAGAATGGTCCGCAGTAGTCTATACCGCAGTTCGTGAACGGTCTGGCATGTGTAACCCTTGATTCCGGTAGATTGCCCATTAGATAATTTGTCTCCCTTGGAGATGCCCTGAGACAACGGATGCAATTTCGTATTATTTTACGAACCGTGTTCCTTCCGTCCAGAATCCAATATCGTTGCCTGACAGCATATAGCGTTGCCTGAGAACCTGCGTGCCAATGAATCATGTGTTCGCGCCTTACAATTAACGTTGTCACATGATGATTTTTAGGAAGCAAGATCGGATGTTTTGCGTCGTAGGGGATGCCTGCATTATTCAATCTGCCTCCTACTCGAAGAAGTCTGTCCGCATCTAGAAAAGGAGACAATGCCAGAAGTTTGCTCCTTCGTTGCACCGTGCCGGTTTCTTCAATTTCGCGAATTTCCGATGCGAACTCCTGTTGCTGCATATATTTTATAATTTTATTTTTTGCATACAGTACTTCGTCCACTGTAAGCGATCCAGATTTGCGTTCCCTTCTCTTGCAGTTATTAATAAAGCGACAACAATACGCGATTACATTGACGAGAGTAGTGAAACAGGAGAATTTATTAATAACATCCCACGTTGGTATTGACGTAACCAGGATAACTGATGCTCGTTGTTCAGGGATAACGTCGAGATGGATTTGGGTAACAGGCCAGTTACTCTCATTGCTTAGCAGCCAGGAAGGTCCAGAAAACCATAGTGAGTGGTCCAGTAACTCAGGAACTGATTGACCTCGAGAGATTAAATCCGCAGGATTATCTTGCGACCGAACGTGTCTCCAGTTTGAGGTATTTGTCAAATCTTGTACCTCAGAAATGCGATTAGCAACAAACGTTTTTAACTGATGCGGAGAAGTTTGAATCCAGTGGAGAACGATCGTTGAATCTGACCAGAATGTACATTTTGACAGGGTGACCCTTAAGGCCTTGACAGTGTTTTTATATAATCGGGCTAACAACACGGCTGCGCACAGTTCTAAACGTGGCAATGAAATGCTTTTGAGCGGAGCAACTCGGGACTTAGCGCATACAAGCTGAGATTCCCGGTTATAATGTCGATCTGAGGAAACGAGATAAATGCAGGCTCCATAAGCTTTCTCACTGGCGTCGCAAAATCCGTGCAATTCAATTTCTATTGCATCGCGAATAATTACCTTTCGAGGAATTTTCATATTATTTATGGCCTTTAGTTGCTCCACATATGCGATCCATGAAATGAACGTATCCTGAGGTACCGATTCGTCCCATCCAGTCTTCAGTTGCCATAACTGCTGCATAATAATTTTTGCAGTAACTATTACGGGTCCTAATAATCCTAACGGATCAAACAATTTTGCAATATACGACAGCATGTTTCTTTTCGTTACACGAGACGATGTAAATGCAGTATTGATAGTGTAGACTATGCAATCTTGAGCAGAATTCCAATGGACCCCTAGCGTTTTTGTCGTTTGCGAAGAATCGGTCAGTAGTTGCAGATTTACCGTTTCTTCAGGCAGCGAATTAATTAACGATGGCTCATTTGACGACCATTGCCGTAGATTGAACCCCCCACGTTGTAACAGTTGAGTTAATTCGTCTCTCAGAATTACTGCATCTTCGTATGTGGTGGTTCCAGTGAGCAGATCGTCGACATAAAAATCTCTTATAAGTATCTCAGCTGCTGCGGGATACTTGTCTCTTTCATCCTTAGCTAATTGGTGAAGCGTACGAATTGCCAGAAAGGGTGCAGATGCAAGTCCATATGTAACAGTATTTAACTCGTACGTTTTCAGCTCATCGGATGGATTTTCACGCCAGAGTATTCTCTGATATGCAGTATCCTTAGCGTGGAGCTTGACCTGTCGATACATTTTCTCTATATCGGCTGTAAGAACATATTCGTGCGTGCGAAACCTGGTTATAATAGAGAATATATCCTCCTGAATAGTCGGGCCGACAAGAAGGGTTTCGTTCAGAGAAATGCCTGTGGTAGTTTTGGCAGAACCGTCAAAAACTACCCTGAGTTTGGTTGTAAGGCTCGTTTCTTTAATAACCGCATGATGAGGAAGATAGTAGCCTGAACCGTTTACGGGATCTGCTATCTCCTGCATATGGCCTAACTGTATATATTCTCTCATGAATTCCGAATAAAGATTTCGCAGCTGCGGATTTGACTGTAGACGCCTTTCTACTTGGTAAAATCTTCGTGAGGCTAATTTTTCCGACTCTCCTAAAGCTTCAAGGTTTTCCTTAAAGGGTAATTGAACTATATAGCGTCCGAACGAGTCGCGCTGAGTGTGTTCTTGAAAATGCTTCTCGCATGCAATTTCTTCCGACGATAACCGGTGTGTAGGAGGGATTTCTTCAATTTCCCAAAATTTTCTTAGATGATTTTCAAGACCTTCAGTGGACGTATGGCAGGTTGTAGGCGCAATATCTGTGCACGGTATGCGACCCGAAATAACCCATCCAAAATGAGTTTTTTGCAATGTCGCTGCTGTTTTAGGCAATCTAATCTGACCAATGCACAGTAATTTGTAAAAGATTTCTGCTCCTAGCAACGCATCTATCTGTGAAGGTCTATAAAATTCGGGATCTGCAAGCACTACGTTTTTCGGAATATTTAAGTGTGCCACATCCACTGTATCGGCAGGAAGATAGCCTGTGATTTTCGGAATTACTAGAAACGAGAGAGTGGATTCGAATTGAGTTTCTCGTGATTTCACAGTGGTCGAGACGAGATAATTAATTTTTGTAAAAACTTGATTCAGTCCGGCAACTGGAATATCAACGTCTTTCTTCAGTAATTGGAGATCTGTCGCTAATTTCTCTGTAATAAAATTCGACTGTGAGCCCGAATCTAGCAGAACTCTACATGGGTGCAGCTTTCCTCGACTGTCGCAAATGTGCACCAATGCAGTGGATAATAAAACTTGTGTCGATGCAGACACTTGCAGGGTAACAGATTGCGACGAAGCTGTCTGATTTTCAGCGATTTCCACCGTTGCTGGAGCCGTTGTAGGATGGAGCTTAGAATGATGCTTCTTTGAACAGATTGTGCATCGAGAACACTTGCAATTTTGCACCATATGATTTGATCGCAAACAATTAAAACATAACTTCTTCTCTTTTACCAGATTATATCTCTCTGGAACAGACAGGGCTAAAAAATCCTTGCAGACTTGGATTTGATGTGGACCTTTACATATGGAACAAGAAAACTTTGAGTCGGTTGTAAGGAACGATTGCTGCTTAAACTTCTGACGTGGTGCTGTACTGAGCACGCGATTACGTTCCTTAGCATTAATTTCCATTGATCCTATCGCTGTCGCATCCAAAGCTTGCCTTCGTTTTTCTAAAAATGCGGTCATTTCGCTCATAGTCGGCATATCGGTACCAGTCAACGATTCTTCCCATTTAATGCGAGTTTCCGTATCGAATTTTGTTAACATAATTCCGATTAATATCGAATCCCACGCTTCCGTCGATTGCTTAAGCGCCTTGAGTGCTCTGATGTGCTTGGAAAAGGTGCATACTAATTGACCTATGGCTTGATTATTTGCCTTAATCAGTGGGGTGAAGTTAAGAAGTTCTCCGATATGCTTTAAAATAATAATGCGCTGATTATCGTATCGCTCCGTCAAAAGATTCCACGCGACAGAGTAATTTTCGGACGACGTTTCTAAAGACGCAATAATGTCGGAAGCTTCTTCTTTAAGAGATGACCGAAGGTAGTGCAATTTCTGTACGTCGGGAAGACTCGCGTTGGAATGTATAATTGAGACGAAGGTATCACGAAAGTTTAACCACGTGTCATAAGATCCATTAAATGACGGCAATTCTAGTTTCGGCAGTCTGAAATTATTTGTATTCCTCGGAGCGCTGTCATTATTAACAGTTGACACACTTGCCGTAGTCGCTGAGTTACTGATGAGGCTTCGATCTATAATTTCTCTCGCAGCGCCTACAGTTTCATAAAAGGTGTTTTGGAATTCTATACGATTGGGATCTTCGAAATTGTCTCCAGCATCCTCGTTTACGGTTAGAAGCTCGATTTGAGTTTGAATCTCGTCAAACACTGGCCAGGAGTCTTCTACCTTGGAAACACTAATTTTCAATGCAGGAAGAAGTCGATCACAATCGGCGGGACGACGACGATATTCGGCAACGGCATTCTTAAGTCGCGTTAACTGACTCTTAATCAAGCCACGCTTATGGATCAGAGCTTTCATATCGATGGACATGGTTACCGAGAATCGAAGGTACTAACAACAGTTAACGAAAGAGGGACAATCTAAGGAATGGACGACTCAATGATATACGAGCTTACGGGTCGATGAGCAGAGGCAGCTAGTAACACTGTCGAGTGAAGCAGAGCTGCGAAATCGGCACCGCGTCGTGGAATGGCAGATGATGTCGTCCTCTGGAAGCAGTGGTCCTCTGGAAGCTGTGGTCCTCTGGAAGCTGTGGTCCTCTCGAAAAGCAGAAGTCTCTCTCGGTTGCAGTCGCGAAGAAAGAAATGAGTAGCTTCTGGATTCCGCCTCGAACTCACTTACAAACGGGTTGCACAGCACAAATGTTCAGTTATCCGGCTCGAAGGACCAAAAAATGTTCTGCCCGGCTAGTTTGTCGGGCAGTTGTTGTATGAATCTCGTTGGTTTTTGCAAGTGGAATTGCAAAATGAGATATTCATACAACTGCTCACATGCAGAAGGAAGGTACCCGAATGACAAGTGAGACTATCGCGAACAAAACAGCTTAAATTTATTATAATATTAAATTTGACGACTGACTTAGAATTTTGTCAGCTCTTCACGCGTGAATAAGGATAACTGTTACAGAGCTGATGGTGAAGGCTGACGAGAGACGTGTTAAATTGTCGAGAGACGGAGAGTGACTGACTTACAGAAAAATTACAGAATTCCTCCTCCGGTCGCATTACATTTTTTGAGGAGGTGGTAGCATTTCTAGCATAATGATTGGCTGACTGATTTTAAGAAGGGCGGTTAAAATCAAATAGTCAGCCTCGTGATTGGTCGGTAGCTGTCCAATACGGTTGGGTGAAATCGGAAAATTTCTCGTTGCCGTGCAGATGGAAAACCATGCTGTATGCACGTGTGCATGTTGCGCGCACGTGTAAGCGGTAAAGTTAAAAAAGGTAAACGGTAAAGAATAGGGACGGTCAACCCGAGAAAATTCTAAAGAACCCTAAACTTCCGCGATGGGACGTACAGGGCAATATAATCGTGTCGTAGAAAACTAAAATTTACGAGCTGATTTCGGCGTTAGAAAATTGTTAAATCGGTAAATGGCCCGATGGGCCCAAGCAGGCAGTAAGTCCCTTTCTGGGAATTTGTTTGACATTCCAAAGTCCGCGATAAATTTATATATATGAATGTCGCGCACGGAACAATGCCTTTATTCCGGAATGCTTGGAATTGAATTTATGGAAAGTCGGCTGGAATAAGTCGTTGGCCCATGTAATGTCCGTGAGATCTTTTTCAGATTTAGATGAACATTCTTCTTCGTATTCGGATGTGCTGGATATCATTTCTCGAAATATTTCACTATTTCTATGAGGTCTCTCTGTTGCCAAATTTAAATTTATGTCGTCACCTTCTGACAGATCCGAATAATTCTGGATTTCATCAATACGTCTTTTTCTGTTATTATTTGTCATCATTTTAGGGGTGAGATAAAGTCTGTTCAGAAATAATTAATCTAAATAAACAAAATTAAAAACAATAATAAACAAAATTTTAAACAAAATTGAAAAACAATGAGGCATACCTATTTATCCGTTTATTGGAAGAAAAATAAGATGAACTATCTTTCTGTAATAAGCACTGACTTTATTCGCTACGAACTATTGCACAGAACCTCGAGATTGTTTGTCGAGGCATATAGGTTGCTAAGCACTGAGTTATTTCGGCTGTCAGAAACAAATGATGCAAAATATAATACTATCAATGCATGTCCAGAGAGAGATACTTTTGCAGAACGGCTAGTAGCAATATCTAAGTAGCGTCTTATGGAGGGCCACTATAGTAGCCCGTAGTACCTCAGTAACATTTTATAGCGAGCCACTATAGTGGCCCGTAGTACCTCAGTGGCATCTTATGGAAGGCCACTATAATGGCTCGTAGTAATGAAAGGGTTAAACATCATAATCTTCTAGCCCTTTACGTCGGTTCTTCCATTTTCACTCCCAATCATTCGTAGACGATCTCTTTTATATCGTTGATTTCCAAAAATAAACCATTTCTGAACATATTCGTCGAACTTTTTCATACTCAGGTTCTGACCAACAAGTAAATCTGTAATAAATTGAAATAACATTTTTGATCGATATAGTGTATGAAAGATGAGTGTTTTCAAAATTTATTGAATAAATACATATCTTCCATTAATACAAAATTATATTAATACAATTGCCCCGTTCAGCCCAAGTACATATTGTCGCGCATTTATTAGTGAATATTGCTGCCAATATTTTATGAACGTCAGATTCTCTGCCATCACAGCCTTGATTTGCGATAAAAGTTTTCTATAAATAGCAAGAATACAAATAATTGATTTTTTCATTGATATCATAAAGACAATTTATTAAAAATGTATTAATAGGATTATTAACTTACAAATTCATTGCATCGCGCTTGTATATTCAAGTTATCATTGAACACCGTTATATCTTCGAGTGACTTTAAGGGCAACATGCCATTGATGGTGCCCGTGGAACTACGAATATTGTTGGGGCAACTGATTTTCTCGAAACGTTGAGTTAGATCAGTAAGTTGAATTTGTTGATGCATTAGCATTCTCGTGATAATATCCAATTTCAATTCATTTTTATCTGTTATTAAGAAGCCCATTAACATGTCTTGTTTGCCTGTAATTACAATATATAGGAAAATTGATTATTGCAAAGTTGTATTAGAACGATGAGGAGACCTGGTAGTTCACCATTAAAAAAGTTTGTATTAAATTGTGTAATGTAAATAAGAATTTTTATCGTAAAACAAGTTCTATGGTATGGCGAATGAAATAAATAGTTACTTAAAACTTAATTTTTCTCCAGCAAACCGCAAGTACGATGTAAATATTCGCTCCAACAATTAAAAAATAAATCTGTTGCTGTTAATAGAAATACATAACAGATCTATTTCAATATTAAAGTAATAAATATTTGGCTTACGACGTAAATCCACCAGTACTTTAAAGATATTTTTTTCTTCTTCTTTTGATGGACTGTTATTTTCTGTAAGTGGTAATAAGACATTGGTGTTTCCATTAGATGCATCACGTCCTCGATACTTCAAATTATCATTGTAATAAGAACAAACAGCTGTCCCTAAGTAACGAATCAATAAATCAATCAGTATGTAATATCGTGAATTACAAGAACATAGAAAATAGTCGCAAATACAATAATAAAATATTAAGGGTGGGTTGTTCTCGTTGTTGAAGATGTAATGCTAGGATAGAAGCGGCAATAGTGGAGAGGCGGAAGTACATTTACAAGGGAGAACAGATAGAGGCAGTCAATAGTTTCAACTTTGAAGGATCTCGAATATTGAGCCTTAACATTAAGAACTATGACTATGTATGAAGAGAGAATTTGTTAAGGGCAATTCAAATTATCAAAGTAAAAATAAGTGCAAATGTGATATTCCTTCGTCAATTTGACCAGATGAACAGTTGTTAGTAATTTCCGTAGCGGAATTATTATGTTGAATTTCATTCGTTGTTTATATCACGGCACGGGTTACGAATTCTATAATACATGATTTATGAATAGAATGTAGAATAACACTAAATATAATAGGGAAATCACACGTACGAGGAATAATATTCGAGTGCGAAGAGTTTCTGTTGATTGAACGAGGGATATCACTGCTTCTTCGTGATTGAAATAATGCCCGAGGACATGAAGGAAGTTGTGACATTTGAGAATCTACAAATATTGAAAATGATTATTCAAATGGTAATTGAATGAAAATAATAGACGTATTTACTAAAATATAAACATTTTTTAAATGGTGATCTTACTCGTTACATTCGTATTATCCGTCTGCCATAGACTCTCGTTTCCATTCTCATCTGTCTCTCCACTATCATCTTCATCGTCTTTATCATTAGAATAATTTGGTGAATAGATGATTTTAGTTGTCTTGCGGCGATGACCTCTTCCTTGTTTATCATCATCAGTGCTTGTATGCTCTGAATTTCCTGCTATCTTTCGAGCTTTTGCCAGAGACACTAAAATATTTATGAAATTTTTCTTTACGATCTCACTAGTCAAAGATCGATGAAACGCAAGAGATCTCGTAGCAACAACATGATGTGCCTATAAAGATTGTATACATAGAAAGCATAATATATACTTATGATTGTTCCGCTCAACAACAGCGTCGAATAACTTCCATTCGTTTGGATCGGGTTCTACACATTTTATAATTAACATCCTTGTATTTTTGCACCTTATAGGCCACCAACACGTCGTTACATCGTCAGACTCATGCACCCAAATCGATGGAACTACCGATGTATCCCCGTCCGAAAATGTAACTACAGAGTAACTCATACTTCTGACAAAATCTCCCCGTCATTGGTAAACTTAAAACATGAAATATATTAAGTAAAATAACTTCAAGAAGTGTCAATGTTTAATTACAAATTTGAATGAGAGATTAAGAAATGGAAGAATATATCCCGCGTAAGTGACTCAAATCTACGAGTCTGAAAGAAAAAATCAGCTGCAAACAATGAAAATCAATATGCACTATACTTTAAAAAACTTGCATGTAATAGATAGTAAACACTTTTAAAATTTTTCATTACAGTGTACTCTCAAAAATTTGGAATTCGGCTTGTTTTTGCCATTAAATGAAAAAAAAAAAAAAAGTAACTTGTTCGTAATAAATTCATTTATTATTAAGAAAAAAAATCGAATATTTCGTCGGATCATGCATTCATAACCCTTTGCACTCGAGGACTTTGCCATTCCAATTGCCAGTAGCGACTGAGTCGTCTCTCGAGTGTAAAGGGTTAAATTACTTGTAATTTTCAGTTTCATTAATAAAAAAGTGGATATTACAAAAAAACATTAATATTTCACAATTCAACATAAACATTTAACAGAGAATTATGATGGAAACTGTGTTTTACCGGCAGTAAAATTACGCTCCATGTTGCAAATATGGCAATACAGCCGTACAATTTTGTCCAGAACATTGTAATCGACAACATTTCATCCACAATGACGACACATGTATTGTGAAAGATTCTGTAATTGAATTCTGATCAATTACAGAAATATTCAAATTCTTTGAGTCACACGGTTTCGAGAAAAGTGATTTAGTTCCAGTTACCCGATCACCGCTGAGATACAACTCGCTGTTGCGTATTAGAATTTCATTAACAATAAAAATCGATGAATCAGACAAAATACATGTATTATCTTTTTGCTTTGTAGAAATGCAAAAACTTTCAAAGTGAAGTTCTGTGATTTTAGATTTTTTTGATTGTTTAATAATCGGATAAGATTGCTGATATTGTTTAACAACAGGAAGAGAATATTCTTCAAATGTACGATTGACCACTTGTTCTAAAGGCCTGGGACAGTCTTGTACCTTGGACTTAATATCTATCACATAATTTTCGAATTTGAAACAACTGAACATGTCTAGACATCCGAACCTTTTTACTTAATCCGCTAAATGTACAAGATTGTGGATATTGTGTGTCATATGTTCAATTCCATATAAGTTTTGATGCCGAATTACAAACCATCGCAATAAAGAATTTGCGTAATCGTTGAAAGTAGTACACAAACTCAAATCACTAAAAATGTGAATCGCAACGCTCGAAGTGAGAAAGTGAGAATAATGCTTCGCCGACAAAATCGACTTTAAAATGACAGGTCCTGTGTATAGAAGAAACTGACGATATTCTGTCGCTTTCCATTTGTCTATTACTTTAAATTCTCTGGGTAATCTTGCAAATTCCGTTGGAATTGTCTGTATTAGAGCTACTAAAGCATCTGAACCGGATTTCATTATATCGTTCGGAGGTCTCAAATGTCTTGGACCTTTTGTCCAAATTTGAATTGTACGTTTCATGATACCTAAGCATATTAGATGCATATAATCAAGTGCAATGTATGAGACCATATCTATATCTAATCTGGTTAAAATCGTTTTGCTATGGTGATATTCTTCATCTTGCATGGTTCTGAATGGTTCGTCAGTTCGAAGAGGATTATCGACTTCCGGAAACACAACTCGGCCAGCCCAATCTCCTTCCTGAATACACTTACAAGGGAACATTCCCAAGTGTCCGCCTCCGATCTTATTGAGTTTCATATATGTTGAAGAACACAAAAATCTAAGAGACACGTGTTTTTTATATCTGCAATGGTCCACAATTAAGGAGTGAAACAACCCCCCAAAGTTTAGCAAAAAATCGGATTTTTAAATATTTTTCGTAGGAGCAGTGGAGGGATTTCGACGAAACTTTGCATAAACGTATTCTGTATAGGGACGGTGACAACACAATATTATTCAGCAATGTTGCACCCCCTCAAGGGGCTGAACTACCCTTCAGGTGACATTTTTTTGTAATATCCATTAAAGAAGCACTCCTATTTAAGTTCCACTTATGCGATGTGATTGCTCGCAAAAAATTAAGAAATACGTGTTTTTTGCTTGTTTCAACATTTACACGTCGGTTGTAAACAAGGAATGTAGGTGGTATTAGGGTATATCCCGACTACCTTTATTGGGTTATATCGTGACCAATTCATCGTACATAAGTCGTGTCAACGTGGTAATTCTTCAAAATGTCATTGATTTTCATAACATGCAATTATTTATAAATAAATTAAAAAATAGTTTCAGAGGCTAAAATTGTTTCGCAACGGATTCGACGATGCAGTCATCACCCGTTTCCAACTAGTAATACAATCTCCGTGGTGAAACGATAAAATTGGATTTTCACTGTTTTTACGAGAAAATAGAGTCAGCGATATTCGATACCTTAGGTACGAGAATAGTACATTCAAGATGAGTGTGCGTATAAATATTACTTCTGAAATTAATCAACAGGAAGTTATAAGAGAATATTTTTTTATATCTTTCTATGAAGCTGGAGTTTATTTAATATTACTGGTCATATTTATTACAGTCGTGGTTTTCGTGGAAAAAGTGCTTTATACAAAATGCTTTTTTGCACCAAGAATACCGTATCATTGCTGCTGCACCACAAACATTACATTTCATAACTGAACAGCTTTCATTTAAGAACAGAACAGATTTCATTTAATTGTTTAAATAAGTGCGACTCGAATTGGCGACCCTGGTCCGTGGTGATGCGGATCGGTGATCCGAAGCGGCAGATCCATCCCTCGTAGAACGTTCGAGCGACCGTCGCAGCCTCCTGGTCCTGCATCGGGAACGCCTCGGGCCAGCACGTGAATCGGTCGACGCAGGTAAGGCAGTACCTGCAGCCTTCCGATACCGGCATGACGATGATGTCGATGTGGGCATGCTCGAACCTCGACGAGGGTGGTGCGAAGGATGCCACCGGTGCCGATGTGTGCCTCGTGACCTTGCAACTTTGGCAGCGAAGGCAGCTGCGGGCCCAACTTCGGCAGTCTGTTTTGACCGACGGTCATACGTAACGTTGCGTCACGAGCTTGACCGTCGCCTTGCTGCCAGTATGCGCCAATCCGTGGATCCGATCGAAGGCTGCCCTGCGGAATTCCGGTGTGAGGAAGGGGCGCGCCGGTGACGTTGAGGTATCGCAGAAAACGGCCACGTTCGTTCCAGGGATCGGAACTTGCTTGAGATGCAAGGCCGAACCCGAACGCAAGTACGTCTTCAGCTCGTCGTTGTCTTTCTGTGAAGCTGCCAGGGCGCCGAAGTCCAGCGTCGCGTCGACCTCCTCGATCCGGGACGGGGCGTCGGGGACCACGTTGTCCTTCCCGGAGATGTGCCGGATGTCGGTGCTGAACTGCCCTATGTAATTCAGATGCCGGAACTGCCGTGGCGAGCATTTCTCTCGTTTTTGGTTGAAAGCGAAGGTGAGCGGTTTGTGGTCCGTGAAGATCGTGAAGGTCCTCGCCTCTACCATGTGCTGGAAGTGTTTGATGGCGAGGTAGATGGCGAGGAGCTCACGGTCGAACGCGCTGTACCTTGCTTCCGCCGGGCTCAGTTTTTTTTAAAAGAACGCCGGCCAGAAAAGGGCTCCCAGGCGTCCTCGATCCGCTGCTGCAGCACGGCTCCGACGGCGGTGTCCGAGGCGTCGCTCACGATGGTCAGCATCGCGTTCGGCTGCGGGTGGGCTAGCAGCGCCGCTTGTGCGAGCTGCTCCTTGCACGCCTCGAATACTGCCTGGGCGTTCTTGGTCCATTTGAGAGGCGCCTTGCCGCGGATGTCTCCTCGCAGCAGCTCGTTCAACGGCGCCTGCACATGCGCAGCATTGGGTATGAATCTCCTGTAAAAATTCAGCATACCCAAAAACTGCCGCAGTTGGTTCGCCGTCGTCGGGGTGGGATGCTCCGTGATCGCCTGGACCTTCTCGGGGAGCGGTTGTGTGCCCTCGCAGGAGACTCGGCAGCCTAGGAAGTCCACCTGCGAGACCCCGAATTCTGACTTTACCGGGTTGATGACCACGCCGTAGTCTTGCAGCCTCTCGAATAGTATCCGCAGGTGTTCGCGGTGCTCTTCTTCCGTCCCGGATGCCACGAGGATGTCGACCAGATACGCTTAGGTGAAGTCCAGCCCTCGCAAGATGCGAGGACAAGCCCTCGATGAACCGCTGGAAGGTCTGGGCTGCGTTGCGCAATCCGAAAGACATGAATGAAAACTCAAAGAGTCCGAACGGCGTGCTGATGGCTGTCTTCGGGATGTCATCTTCGGCAACTGGGATCTGATTGTACGCTCGGACCAAGTCGATCCTTGAAAAGATTTTCTTGCCCCAGAGCGTTTGAGCAAAATCATGTATATGGCGTACCGGGTACCTGTCCGGGATGGTTCTCGCGTTGAGACCGCGGTAATCACCGCAAGGTCGCCATTCATCCCCCTTCTTCGGCACCATGTGCAGAGGCGACGACCAGCTGCACTCGGATGGCCGTGTCGTGCTTAGCTGCACCATGGTCTCGAACTCCCTCTGGGCTGCTGCGAGACGGTCCGGTGCTAGCCGTCGCGGCTTGCAGGCGACCGGCTGTCCTGGAGTCGTCCGGATGTGATGTACCGTGGTGTGGCGTGGTTCCTTCAAACGGCCATCCGGTCGCGTCAGATCCGGATGTTGCAGCAGCAACGCGTGATATGGTGATGAGCCCTAGATCGTCTTGATGCTCGGGGCGTTGCATTTTTCAAGCCGTTCACTCGTCGAAAGGGTCGTCCGCAGGTCCATGAGACGGCCATTCCGGAGGTCGACGAAGAGGCTGTAATGCGCCAGGAAATCGGCCCCGATGATTGGCTTCGCGACATCCGCGACGACGAACATCCACGGGAAGTCGCGGCGTAGTCCCAGGTTGAGGGACAGGGTCGTCGTCCCGAACGTCGCGATCGCGGTACCGTTCGCCGCCGACAGTTCGTAATCCGACCTTTGGCGTGGCCCGCGCACCATGTTACGGGGATACACGCAAAAGTCGGCACCGGTGTCCACCAAAAAACGTATTTTGGACTGTCGGTCGGTGACGAACAGGCGACGCGTCGAAGGGCCGGGGTCGCTTGCCGCCATTAACGATCGGCCGTGGCGTTACCCTGCGCCTGGTTGCAGGGTGGCTCGCACTTTTTCGCGTTTTCACCGAACCGCCAATGGTACCAGCACGCACCATTGCTCCCGGGACCGCGATTGCGGCTTCGCGACCGATTCCGCGAGGTCGAACGATTACGCGCGCGCGGGCTTCGGTTTTGCGGCTCGCAGAGGCCCGTCGCGTCGACTTCGCGGCGGACGAGGAACGCGACCTCCTGCCGGATGGATGCGGGGATTTCCTGTCGCAGGCCGAGCGACAAGGCGGTGAATTGGGCGTCCAGGGAAGTCTCCGGAGCCGAGCGGGCGACGGCTGCGACCTGCGGGACGTGGGGCCGCGACGTCTCGATGATGGCGTATGCCAGCTCGGCGATGCGGTCCAGCTCCGCGTCCTTCTGCGTCGCGAGAATGGCCTGGACGTTCGTCGGCAATCCGCCGAGCCACAGCGACCGCAGGATTCCCTCCGACACGGCCGCGCCTCCCAGGTTCCGAAGATGGCGTAGGAACTGGGATGGCTTCCGGTCGCCCATCTCGTGCTCGAGGAGGCGCCGCGTTTTCTGCTCTTGCGAAGTGCTGAGCCGCTTGATCAGCTCGGCCTTAAGCACTTCATATGGATTTTCCCGCGGAGGCTGCATCACCAAGTCGCGCACCTCACACGAGTATCGCGGGTCTAACAGGCTCACTACGTGCGCGAACTTGGTGGACGAAATCGTGATGCCGGCCGCGTCGAAGCTCCTCTCGGCGATCCCGAACCAAAACTCGGGGTCGTCGGGAACGAAGGGCGGAATCCGCGCGGCGATGGGGTCCAAGCTGCCCCCGAGAAACCCGGCGGGGGCGAGTGCGCTCGCGTTCGCGGCGGCGTCGGCTTTGACCGGCATGGCTATATTTTCGACACTTGGCGGGACTTTACTTCAGTCGACGTCACTGGCACTTCCGAACCGCGATCACGTCGGGATCACCACTTTGGCGGTCGAGTTCGGGAGATCGAACGTCGGCGCCCAAACACTAATGTTCGCGACGAAAGGAGACGTGGGACTTCTATGTGAAGAATGCGTCTATATTTTTCGTGCCTCGGAGCTGTCGGCGATGAGGTTCGGGCGAGTGGCGAGCACGGAATGAACTCCTCGGGAAGGGCTCATGCAGGCAAAGTCCCGAAGGAGGTGCGTACGTGACCTACGGGAAAAAGAGGAGGAAAATTTCAACCGGGAATCGAAGGAAAAGAAGGCAAAGCACTTTACGAGCATGCATTGTTACTTTTGTCGGTCAACTCGGCCGCGTCCCGTCCCCGTCGTTCATGACGGTGCACCGGGTGCGCCCGGAGGTGACCGACGGGGAAAAACCCGAAATTAGGGAAAACTGTTAGAACAGGGATTGAAAAGGTAGGATGTATGCAGGCCAAAGGAAAAGGACATCTACCGACGGCTTCTAACGGTATTTACAATGGCTGTACAATAAGGTATAGAAAACCCGACATTAAAGGCGGCGCAGCGATGTTTCGCGATTAACCTAAATTCAAATACAAAAGTATATACAAATTAACAATAACTAACTGTACAAATTTACAAAGATTGAAATACGCGAACCATCGTATGACAGGGGTGAGGTAGGGCGTGAGGCCCTACAAGGTATTACCCGAGTAGTTTAATCTTCCGATGCCAGCTTTGTGTTGGACTAAAAATGAAAAAAATTGGCCAATTTGAAGACGACATGCGATTGAAGAGAAGTAAGGTAAAAGAGATATATTGATAAGACAATGTAAGGCAGTGCTGCCAGAAGAGGGGAAAAATCCCGCGCGCGGATATATATATATATGTATGTCTGGAAGACATTTCGGTGACAAACCACTGTATCCAGGGGACATTCCCGTGACAGTTGGCCATTTCGATGACTGTGACCAATAGCGTTCTATATAAACCGAACACTTCCATGACAGTCATCGAAATGAATTTCAGCTATACAAACAGCCAAATTCTGTGGTGTCACCAAAATGACCGCATTAGGTTAGGTGGATATTTTCGTGACGTTATCAAAATAACCGATGTAGCTTCAACCGGACATTTTGATGACTCTCGGCTTATGATAAGGCAGCAATTATGACACGAAGAAACTGAACGGATTTGATACAGTTTTTTCGTAATTACTCACTTTTAGAGGTTGTTGAAGAAACGGTTTGAAACTACTATAGAAATAAATGTTTCCAGAATATCCTTACACATCCGGGTGGTTCAATATATTAAAAATCCGAGCACAATTGCATTCTTTCTGTAATTTTTTCTGAAACGGAAAAACATTAAAACAACCCTCCAAACTCGAACCGATTTTATTGTTCTTGTACACTGCCCCATCGAATCGATCTGAGATCGTTATTTCAAAACTTACATATCTATATTCCGAAAGGTTTTTGAAAATCTGACTGATTTCGTATTTTTGGATTCGGAAAGTCAGGTCTCAAATGCAACGGTATTAATCTAATGTACGTATAAGGTAAGTACGAAGCGTGCATTTTTGTAACAATTTGGTTAAACGTATATTTTTATTAGGAATTTGCAATAAAGAGATGTGTTCTTGTCAAGAATGTCGGTGTGTATTGAACATTTACTTCAACCTTTTCGGCTCGGAAGGTCGGTTCTTCAATGTGAACAAATCATTAAAATGTATACATAATTTGAGTATGAAGCGTGGATTTTAGAGACACTGTGGGAAAACGTATTTTTTTTTTTTTTTAAGGAATTAACAATAAAGCCATGTGTGTTCGACTAGATTATCGATGTGTAGTCAAGATCTATCTCAAACATCTCGGGTCGGATAGTCAGAACTCAAATGAAAATTAATACAGCGTATACATAAGTTGAGTGCGTAGCGTGCATTTCGGTGACAATGTCGGAGTACTTATATTATTTAAAGGAATTTGCAATAACGCGATGTATTTTCAACTAGAATATCGGAGCGTAGTAAAGATCTACTTAAAAGCATGCTCCTCATTAACCTACCCATCATTTTTAGCTTTGTATAACTCTGTAAACTTTTCGTTACTTGCAAGTTAATACGGTCTACAGTATCAAACAATGACCACGTTCGATAAGAAACATCGTTTCAAGAAACTGTTGGGTACAGATCGACATTTTGAACGATAATAACTCAAAGCTTCAACGCAAATTTCTTTAAAAAGGTGTACGTCACCATGCATTGTCACGAAAATGCACGATTCATACTTAACTTACGTATGCTTTAAAATAATTCCATCTGTATTCTTATCAACGGAGTCAACTTGATGCACGCGATGATACGCCTTTCATGCTGTAATAGATGACATATTGTCACACTTTCAATGTTTAATAAAAAAAGTATTGTATATGGTTGCCAAATAACCGGTTAGGTTACAGTTCCTAGTTCGTGTCCATTAATGTACGCAATTGTTGGCGAAAAAAAAAGAGAGAATGAATGATATAATTTATAAGGAGGATTTAAAAAATTAATATAAGAAAAAAAAAAGTAGCAGCGTAACCTCCCAACAGGATTCGAACCCAATCCTTTCCGCCTATATGGTATATCGTTCTTATCCACTTCTCTATCGAATCGATCCGAGATCGTGAATTCAATGCTTGCATATCCACATTCCTTAAGAATTTGGGAAATTAATGATAGATTTATCATTTTTAGGCTCGGAATGTCTGTTCTCAAAATGCGATAAAATTTATCAAATGTATACATATATAAGATGCGTATGAAGCGTGCATTTCAGTGACTATGTGGAAAAACGTTTTTTTTTAAAGGAATTAACAATAAAGCCATGTGTTGCCGACTAGATTATCGATGTGTAGTCAAGATCTATCTCAAACTTTTCGGATCGCAAGGTTTGAACTCAAATGCAAATAATAAAGTGTATACATAAGTTGAGTGCGTTGCGTGCATTTTGGTGACAATGCATCGAAATGTATATTTTTTAAGGAACCTGCAATAAAACAATGTCTTGTCGACGGGAATATCGATGTGCCGTGAAGATCTACTTGAAAGCATGCTCCTCATTGAACCTACTCATACTTTTATGCTTTGCAGAACTCTGTAAACCTTTCATTAGTTGAGAGTTAGTATGGTCTACAGAATCAAGCGATAACCACCGAAGGGTCAGAAACATCCCTCAAAGTAACTCTTGTCTACGCACCGATATTCTGGAAGGTAACAACTCGTCGCTTTAATGCAAATTCCTTTCAAAGAATATACATTACGATGCAGTGTCACCAATATGCATACTTCATACTTAACGTACGTATGCTTTAAAATAATACCATGCNGTTTATAAAAGTTTTCTCCGAACTGGGTGAACCGAATCGTTTCAAATTTTAGTACATGAATACGGAGACCCTAACGATGGTCCTGAAACTCGCGAAATTTATCTAATAAAATTCTGTAAATTATCATTTAACAAAAACTACGTTAGGTGGATCAGAGACGCTCCGCAATAATACTAAAATAATTTTCATTAATTGTTTTTGTTTATAAATATTTATTTTCTTTAGGAAATCCGTTCTGCCCCGCAGGCGATTTAAATTCCGCGCTGCTCCCGCCGCTAGTACGCTGCGTGGCCGAAGAGGTCAGAGCGGATAGGAGGAAACCGTCGACGGAGTTCAGTGTACACTGGCAAAGTGCACACTTTACTGACCAGTCGAATACGTTTATTGGTACTACTCTGCACCAGTGCAGTTTAGTGTAACCAGCTGAAAACGCTATGAGTCACGAATAGAAGAACCAGTCTCTACTCCTCGCTTCAAATGCTTATGACGGTATTTATAGAGTGTAAACACCTGTAACTTCGGTTCACAAACATGCACACTCATAACGTGTACGCCATCTTTTTAGTCCTCTTCCATTACCTTTTATGTTAATAATTCCAATAAATCCAGTAGCTATAAACCAAGAATTTACCTCTACAGTTACTCAGTAACTCCGCAGTTTTTGGACATCGCCGCAACATATCAGATAGTAAAACAATGACCCTTGGGCGCTAATCGGTTGGCTTGCCTGCCTGTAAGGGCGTTGGGACGGTCCCTGGGAAGGCTCAAGGTAGTTGCATTTATAACGTCCGGTGGGACGGACGTATCCTCCTTACTTACCCCTCCAGGTCCTTTTCTCATTGGTGTGATAAGAGTAGAACTGGGTCTTCGAAAAATTTCACTCTGCACTGGTTAATCTCTCGGGAACCAGTGTCCTCTGGGAGAATGAAAATAGAATCTTGGCAGATCCACGGTTAGAGGATTTATCTTGATATTTGTTTATTATCAATAGATGCCATACCATTCCGATACCTATACAGAACGTCCGTGTAGGACACAGCTGAGAGAAGCCCACATATTAATTTTTTTTTTATTAAACATCATTCAATTTAAACTGTGATTTCTCCAACTAGGATGTCACAGTATCCATGGCATTTTTTTTAAATTTGTTTACAAACGTTTACATTAAAAAAAAATGAAATTTCGTGAGTGTAAAATCAAGATTAAAGATTAGAACCAAGAATACATATTTTTGATCGTTTACATATTTTGAAAGCTTAGAATTGACAACGAAGACTTTCAGGATGTAAGCGTAACAATGTAAAACATATGTCACATCGACAATGATTTGCGGGCACCCGGAGAAGTCTCGTGTGCCAAGACCGTAGAACGACACGGGTCTCGAACGGACAGCCACGTACTTAATGGAATTTTGGGCGCCAGGCATCTCGACGGTGACGCCGACCGGGGTCGGTTTAGGAACGATTTCCGAATTTCGGGCCACGGCCGGCTTCCAGGATTTGGTAGAGGGACCGGGTTCGATAGCACACGAGGACTCTAGGGGACTCGCGTCGCGAAAGGACAAAGAAAAGCCGACTTACTTTGGTATTAAAAAAGGAAGTGCAGTCTATATTGTATCCAATCGAAGGCTGCCGAATCCTCGGAACGTCGGGGCATGACGAGGCGTTCCTTGTGGTCGGTTCGTCAACACTCCACTCGCGAACGATTATCCCGGTTTTACGCATCGGTCGAAGGGAGTGATGACTCGACGAGTTGCGTTCGCTAGGGCGATTTACGAGACAAGGGAGTCCCTCTCCTTTCGAGTCTGGCCAAGGTCGTCCAAAATCGGGCGGGGAGGGCCAACCGTCGGCGCTGTTGTCTCTCGAAATGTAAACACGGAAGTTCGAATATCTCGTCATAAACATAGTGCTCGAATGTTACATATTTGTACGAGAAATATTGAGAAAAGTTTTATAAATATGTGTAATGAAATTTTCGGGTATACCATGAGCAACAATTACAGTACATCCTGCAAATAATCATAGAGCAAAAATTTAGTTCCCGCTAAATGGGGAAGATATAGATAAGTTTTTGGTTCTAGTTTGGAATAAATAATAAATTGGTTTTCAAAAAACGGAATTTCATGAGCATCATGTTCTTCATTGTGGTCTCTGTAATCATGTACTGACGTTTAAAATGATTCGGTGTACCCAATTTGAAAAAAAGTTTTATAAATATTTAGACATTTTTATATATATAGAATGACTATCGTAAAACCGCAGTACTTATGAAATCAATTCTGCTGGAGCCCAGTTCCTTTTAAGAATAAATATTCAAATTTTCACTGTGACGTGGCAGGATTCTGCCATCATAAAACGGGAAGGTATTGTGGCGGTAAGTATAGTGCGATTTAATCCCGTGGTTTATTGTTCGATAACATATCCGGGAGTGACGGATCGATACCCGTCACTCCCAGATACCGAATTTGGCAGGCCATGGACTGAGAACGGAGTTAGTTAGGGCGTTGTGTCCTGTCTTTGTATAACGAAAGAATTTCGGTTGGAGCACGCGCTCCAATGTTTGGAGGTTTCTTCTTTTTCTCTTCGCCGCCGAGATTACGAAATCCTGCGTCTACTGCGTCGTATTGTTTTATTAAATAAAGAGAAACCGTCATTTTGTTCGTTAAGGGGATGTGAACGGCGTCTCTGAGGGGTCAAATAGTTTATAAAAGTTTTCTCCGAACTGGGTGAACCGAATCGTTTCAAATTTTAGTACATGAATACGGAGACCCTAACGATGGTCCTGAAACTCGTGAAATTTCATTTTTCATAAAAAAATTTATTAACTTATCATGGACTAGAACCAACGTCGCATATTTTCGATATTTTCACGCCTTTTGAAGACCTAGAATCAAAAATGAAGAGTTTCAGGACCGAGTCAGGACAATTTAGATCAATATAGTCGTATAATTTTGCAGAGTCAGGTGGGAAAATATTGAGAATACTTTTATAAACGTTTTCTGAGGAACGCACGCTTGTTTCGTGGATAACACGTGCTCTGTAATTGCTCTTAGGGTAAAAAATTAGTTGCCGATAATTGTGCCAGATGGCACAGCAGAAAAAGTGCTACCTTGGGGCCCTATTTGTCGGTAAGATGGAATCCCACGTACGTGTGGA
>NW_019394677.1:0-72583 GCF_000612105.2 Orussus abietinus
TATATATATTCGGGAAATTGGCAGAGCGCTCTCTTTTCTTTTCCCCTCTAAGAGGCATCGGGGATACGGGAGCTCTCTCGAAGACGCGAAGTCTAGCTGAGGCAGGACGGCGACAACGACGATCGTCCGGAAGACCGCCCTCGACCGCGTGTCCTCGCGAGGATCACGGCCGAGAGGATTTTCGAAGCTCGGGGGCTGAAAAAGATTAGAGAGAGAGAGAGAGAGAAAGAGAGAGAGAGAGAGCGAGAGAGAGACACCAGAGAGCTGCGAATGCGAGAGCGAGGGCGCTAACACGCGACCGGGCTGGCTCTTAATCGTAATTCGTTAACTAACTACACGTGGCTAATTGTCGCGATTATCGGCGATAAACGCGACCGTGACGATATATCGGTGCCACCGCAACAGGCGATAAATCGTTGACGGTTAATGGCGAAGTGAATCCGCGAATTTTGGGGGCTAGAAAAGAATTGGAGACACCCGCGAGCAGACTAGGTAGACGGTGATAAGGCTAATTATCGCGATTATCGACGATATTCCCTAAAATGGCTTTGATAGTTTACCATTTGTTTATGAATCTCGAGATCTCAATTAACCCCTTCTGACGGATTTCCTTCAAATTTCCCAATTTCCATTGAATGCACTTCTCGCGAGGTGCATCTAGGCACCGAGGTGTGCGGAATTAAAAAAAAAAAGAAAAGAAAAGAAAAATCGAGCCTCTCGAAATCGTCCGCGATTATTTAAAAGTCCCATAAAAGTGTCAAGGAATCCCCTCCAATATCACATGTCCCGATATATCGTCATCGTCCTCGTTCGACTAGCGCATCCCCTGGAAAGGTACTAATTAAAAAGCGGGATGATCGGTAAAAAAAAAAGAAAAAAAAACAGTCGCCGATTAAAAAGACGGCTGATCTTTTCAGGAATCGCCGCGAGATCCGGAAGAAATCCGCGAGAGGTCTTACATTAATATATTCCGTATATCATATCACGTCCCTTAATATATCCCATGTTTTCATATCATATCAAGTCCCCTCATTCGGAGTCGGATATACAGAACGTGTTAAAAATGGAAAAGAAATGGCTCAAAGTCGAAATTTAAGCGGAGACTTTCGCGATCTCGCGGCGACCCCTTATCGGGCTGATAAGGGGCGCTCGATCGTAGATCATGGATCGCAGATCTCGGATCGCATCCTAGGCTGGATCTAGTGCTCCGGGTTCGTCGGCTAGGAGCTTACCGCCTTGATGGTCTAACATCATCAGAGTGTTCGCTCCGACCTCCTCGCTCTACGATGCCCCACACAATGGAAACGAAAGATCGGTCAGTGATGAGTGTCAAACTGTGAAAGGAATACAGAAAATGGCCCTACCCTGCGTTTTCCTGGAGGGACCGATTTCCCGACTTTACCGTTTATCCATACACATCCGAAAGAAGCGAGTCCGTATGTATCCTTTGTACAAGAATTTCAATTCCGTTCTCTGACATATATATACTCATGTATTTATTTATTGAAAAAAAAAAAAAAAATTATTAAAAAGACGGCGAGAAAGCATACAAGTCGGTCTAGTCGGTGAGTCATGAGAGACGGAGGTGTCGGTGGGTTTCCACGGGGAATAATTACGAGGGGCCACCGTAAAGTGTCCCCCGGGTGTCCCTAAGGTGTCCCTAAGGTGTCCCTATGGTGTCCCCTGGGGGTCGGCGGGTTTTGTATGTATATCTCTCGGCTGCCCCTCCGGGCTTCTCTCGGTGGTCGTTTATTCTTGTTTCGTTTGTTTCCTACTTTACTCTCCTTTCCTTATATCACTTTGTCTGTTACTTATCATCCTTCTTATTAATATCTGTTTCCTCAGGTTTATCTCGTGTTTCGGTTTACTTCGCACTCGGTTAAGATGGCTGGGTTGTTTATAGAGACAGTTAGGCATACACCATACATGGTTAAGGCGTGGTCGGTTTTAAGTCGGTTGGTTAGTTGCTTTTGGTTAGTCAGTTAGTCTAGGTTGATGGCTTACCGCCTTGCTCGTCCAGCATAACGAGGGTTTTCATCCCGACCTCGTGGCTCTAAACAGTCAACCGAGCAATAAGAAGGCGTTAACATTTCAGAGGAACCACCGTCTCAGCCCCCTCGCCAGAATGTCACGCGACACCCCTTTCACGCGTGTCGACGTTCCGCGTGTTCCTCTCATTTTTCAAATTCCCCCCCCCCTCCAAAAAAAAATTAATTCACCCACCAAACTCGCCCATCGCTCATAGTCTCTACAAATACCCAATTCGAGAAGCAGTCTCGTCCCTTAAATTTGTTTAAATTCATATTATTTAAATTTTCTCTCCAATTGATGAAACCTCGAAGAAGAAAAAATATTAAAAAAAATAAGGTCGAAGAAGAATTACATCCAATTCCGAGACGAGGCATAAAAAGCATTTGAAAGCGGAAATCTCCGAAGGTTAAGCAGCTCGACTCGTTATTCCGGCAATTATTCCCCTCGAGTTACCGATAATCGTTCTCCTGCCAGCATCCAATTACCCCGACATAAATCCTGCAGAGAACGTCGGTGCATATGCCTCGTTGCACATATTTATAGGACACGTGGGGACATACCCATAGGATCTATGTGCGCATTTATGATCCCTGTTTGCACGTCGACGAAGTTATATCGAGTAAGGCTCGATTTTCCGTACATCCGCGAGCGGAACGTCGACGTGCCCTTTCGGGGGGTGGTCGAGCGAGGGAGCGGATTCGGCACTCGGCGTGAAACATATCCTTACAGGACGAAGGAGAGGAGGAGGAGGATATATATAAATATANGGATATATATATTCGGGAAATTGGCAGAGCGCTCTCTTTTCTTTTCCCCTCTAAGAGGCATCGGGGATACGGGAGCTCTCTCGAAGACGCGAAGTCTAGCTGAGGCAGGACGGCGACAACGACGATCGTCCGGAAGACCGCCCTCGACCGCGTGTCCTCGCGAGGATCACGGCCGAGAGGATTTTCGAAGCTCGGGGGCTGAAAAAGATTAGAGAGAGAGAGAGAGAGAAAGAGAGAGAGAGAGAGCGAGAGAGAGACACCAGAGAGCTGCGAATGCGAGAGCGAGGGCGCTAACACGCGACCGGGCTGGCTCTTAATCGTAATTCGTTAACTAACTACACGTGGCTAATTGTCGCGATTATCGGCGATAAACGCGACCGTGACGATATATCGGTGCCACCGCAACAGGCGATAAATCGTTGACGGTTAATGGCGAAGTGAATCCGCGAATTTTGGGGGCTAGAAAAGAATTGGAGACACCCGCGAGCAGACTAGGTAGACGGTGATAAGGCTAATTATCGCGATTATCGACGATATTCCCTAAAATGGCTTTGATAGTTTACCATTTGTTTATGAATCTCGAGATCTCAATTAACCCCTTCTGACGGATTTCCTTCAAATTTCCCAATTTCCATTGAATGCACTTCTCGCGAGGTGCATCTAGGCACCGAGGTGTGCGGAATTAAAAAAAAAAAGAAAAGAAAAGAAAAATCGAGCCTCTCGAAATCGTCCGCGATTATTTAAAAGTCCCATAAAAGTGTCAAGGAATCCCCTCCAATATCACATGTCCCGATATATCGTCATCGTCCTCGTTCGACTAGCGCATCCCCTGGAAAGGTACTAATTAAAAAGCGGGATGATCGGTAAAAAAAAAAGAAAAAAAAACAGTCGCCGATTAAAAAGACGGCTGATCTTTTCAGGAATCGCCGCGAGATCCGGAAGAAATCCGCGAGAGGTCTTACATTAATATATTCCGTATATCATATCACGTCCCTTAATATATCCCATGTTTTCATATCATATCAAGTCCCCTCATTCGGAGTCGGATATACAGAACGTGTTAAAAATGGAAAAGAAATGGCTCAAAGTCGAAATTTAAGCGGAGACTTTCGCGATCTCGCGGCGACCCCTTATCGGGCTGATAAGGGGCGCTCGATCGTAGATCATGGATCGCAGATCTCGGATCGCATCCTAGGCTGGATCTAGTGCTCCGGGTTCGTCGGCTAGGAGCTTACCGCCTTGATGGTCTAACATCATCAGAGTGTTCGCTCCGACCTCCTCGCTCTACGATGCCCCACACAATGGAAACGAAAGATCGGTCAGTGATGAGTGTCAAACTGTGAAAGGAATACAGAAAATGGCCCTACCCTGCGTTTTCCTGGAGGGACCGATTTCCCGACTTTCCCGTAAAATTGCGACGCGAAAGGAAGAAACTGCCCAACGGCGCCAGAAGGCGAAACTTTGCATAAAAAATATATATATATATATTTTTTTCCTTCTTTTCTCATAAACGTCCATCCGTAAAACGCACGGTGAGGGAGAAATAATAAAATCTCACTCGACATAAATCAAAAGGGTGGCGAGGAAAAAAAAATCATGTATAAACGATAAATCAAGGGGGTGGAAATATATAGGAAAAAAAAAAAAAAATAAAATGGGGGAGGCTCTATACAAGGTATACGCAAGGTATATACAACGGATACTCTTGATATATATATATAATACCTAAATGAGGAAATCAATGCGAGGGGAGATGTATATCTCGATCTGGAGTGGGAGATAGAGAGAGGGGACAACAGAGAAAGAGCGAGAGTACGGATGTAAAGTCAAGTGTATCGCAATTGAGAGATGATAAGAGGGAGATAGAGAGAGATATATATAAGAGGAAGAAGAATGTTATATCTCGAAGAGTGGGTTTCTAGTGTCTTCGCGGGGGTCGAGGAGGGTGACTACAGACATATGCGTGTATATACTGCAGATAATATATTCATATAATATATAAATATATATTATTCATACACGCATATGTTTTATTAAATCTTGGGGTAAACAAAAAGTCGGACTTCGGGGAGGGGTGGGGGCGGGGGGGCTTGGTCGAGCGAGTTTGCGGATATAGTGAGTTATCGTGTTTTACGGACAGATAACTACTGCTAGACAAGTAAACGGACCCATTAAAAAAAGGAAAAGAAAGACCCAAAGCGACACAGCTAGAAGCTTCTGGTGAGGCTACGGGGGTTACACAATTTGTATTGGAGCAGGTGTCGCACTCGGTATAATACTCGTATACATACAAGGCATGTACACTGAAGGAAAACTGTCCATCGTACCAGAGAAACATTTCTTCGGACGGTAACAATGAGACATGTTAATTCGAAGGATAATTATTTCACTCGAATGGAATCTCTATAAATCGGAGGCGACAGCTCGTCTAAGCGGAATAATTATTTATCGAATTAAAAAGCATGGTTCTTCGGCGCTGTTCAAAGATATCGTTCTTTGGTGTTGGAAGAAATATTTTCTATGGTCCGATGAATTTTTTCCTTTTTTTTTCTTTTTCTTTTTTCCAGTGTATATATGGGAATATACGGCTGAACCTCGCCGGCTGGGAGGCAGTCGGCAGGGGCGGCGGTAGGATCACCGGGGGGCGGGGCCAGGTTCAAGGCCAAGGTCGGGGAATCCCGGATGGCTCGGAGGCGGGCGACAGGGTTGGCAGTAGAGTAAAAGCCTTCGCACGTACTTCCCATTAGGATACCCGTAAGCATGGCATTAAATATTCCCCAATCTAGTTGCCGAATGTTGCAATTAGCGGAATTTCAAGACGCCATAACCTTGGAATTTAATGGCTACGCAAACTGTACGCGAAACAATGTCCTGTTCATTGTGTAGATACTTATTCCCATGTGTACCGAATTTTTGGGCGTGTGTTTGACCGTTGTGACCATGCTTATGGTTACTTTTTAAGAGGTACATGCGACGGCCTTAAGGCGACGTGAAAGCGCGCGCCTGGGAGATGAATCGCTCATGAAACTCTTCTCCGAACTGGGTGTAACTAACCAATCATATAATTATACGTTTACGTTGTAAAATGTCAAACGATTCGGTACCCCCAGTCAGAAGAAAGGTGTCATTAACGGTTGAGTTCTCAGAGGCCAGTTTCGTGCCGCCTTAACGGTTCGACAGTTGACAGTAAGTAGTAGCGTAGTAGTAAAGTAGCCGTAACGTTGCCTGGTATAGTAGCGATATGAGACAGTAAGTAATGGTGATGTTTTGCGCGTTGCAGGCTCAAGATCAAGGAGGATTCTGTGCCGCCGGCGTGCTGCTCGATCATTTCTGTCGGGTGCCGATAAGACCTTATCACGGGCCCCCCAGCCTGTTTCTCTGTCTTGTCCCGATGTCGTGTAAAACGTACTCTTGTATACACACACACTCAACATCGCAGCCCAACGAGCATATCTACAGTCTACGGAGCGCAAGGGGCTTCGGTGGCCATAACGAAAGGTCACTACACCTCCGTGCCACCCTTAAGGTGTCGAAACACCCTTTAGGTGACGAGACACCCTTAAGGTGTCGAAACACTCTTAAGGTGTCGAAGCACCCTCAAGGTGTCGAAACATTCTCAAGGCGATGAAATATACCCTTAAGGTGTCGGAACATTCTTAAGAAGAAACGTCTTTAAGAAGTCGAGACACCCTTAAGGCGGTGAAACACCGATAAGGTATCGAAACACCCTTATGGGGCGAGGGCGACACGGTCCCGTCGAGTCTCCTTTTCCCCCTTCGTTTCTCGTTAACGCTCCCTTCGGTCCGACATTAAGGTTCTATCAGAGTTCTAAACGCGGTATATTACACCAAGGATGATAAGACACCGGAAAATTGCCGGTACTTTCTCGAGCCATCTTCCTCCCGAGAATTTACGAGAATATATAAATATCCATACCTCGAAGTCAATATAAATGCCTGGCGAATTCTAACCTAAAACTTCTCCGACCTTAAAGAATGATTTATGCCCGTTCTCCTACGTAATCCCTGGCAAATATGACACTTAGTACATCCGTAATAAATATCGATTCTCATAAATTCTCCGTAAATTCACGAAAAAATTCTCGCAATGTCGGTAATTCTTCATTCTCAAGTTCCGTTTCATTGTTTTTTTTTCCTTTCTATTTTTCTTTTTTTTTTCCCGAGGATTTTCGAACTCTAGACTCTGTCCGATGTTAAGGGCTCGCAGGGGTTGCTCGCCAGTTTCATCCTCGGGGATGGGATTAAAGGGTGCAGCTGCATTCTGCAGGTGCAACCCGACCCTGACCTGGGTCACGGATATTTAGCCGACCTTAAACGCGCGGGTAATCCGCGATAGGCGCGATTAGCTACCGATTTAAAGACCGTGGGATTTAACGCGGGTTCTCTTTCCTTTTTCACCCCCTAGACCGCGATATTTCGCGGCGTCTTCGGGCGGAAATGATGGATCCTGATGATGAATGGCGTCACGGCGTCTGGGGGTGGATAGGAGTGTCGTCGTCTTTTCTTTTTTTTTTCTTTTTTTTTTTTCTTTCCTTCCCGTATATCTTTTCCTTCCTTAACAGGGACTTTTCTCTTTCTTTTTAATAGCGATTCACTCACCTCCCTGGTCGTCGAGCGCGACCAGAGTGCGGATGCCAGCCTCCTTGCTCTACGACAGACAGAGGCAGCACAACACACACAACCACCACCAGTGTTAGAGAGTCGGTATCACATTAGTAGGTATATCGGTATATCGAGGTATATAGAGCTGCATATACTGGTATATAATGATTATCCAAGGCGGTATAAAAAAAAGGAAAAAGAAAAATATGATCTGAGTAAGACCATTGAGTTTACAGAAATGTAGGAGACATTGATATAGTAATTGCATACGTGTGGGTGTTGAGGGGACTATCCCTCTCTAAGCGTTTCCGGAAGTAATAGACCGAGAAAAAGAAATGTCATTGACCTCTTTGGATAGCGCCAAAGAAATACTTTGAAAATTCAAGGAATAATTCGACTAGAACTGGAATTAATTCTATGCAACGCCCTTCTTCGGAATTGTGACAATTCATTTGACTGGAATAATTGTTCTTTGAACTTCTCCGACAGCATTACGACAAATATATTTTCTTTTTTCCTCGATGCAGGAGATTTAAGCGACAGAGTGAATAAAGCGGAAAACGCGCGGAGAAGTGAAATTCGCTCGTTTTTAATGAATATTAATTCGGTGTGTCTTTTTCTGATCTTTGCCTTTTCGGTAGTTATTCTTCCCCATATCAGTGAAAAAAAAAAAAAAAAATTAAATGGATCTCCGGAAACGCTTAGAGAGAGAAAAGGACCCTTCTGCCTGACCTCCTCGGGACATCCCGACTCTTTTCTACATCCCCTGCATTTCTATAAACTATGAGTAAGACGATCCGTGTGGCACGTACCCCCAGTTTGGCCCCCCTCGAAGAGGGCCCCGGGGTACGTACATAAATTCCTCAGGAATGCCTTAGGAATCCATGCCAGCCAAGCCGCACACCAAATACACATTAACTTAGCCCGATTTTTTTAACGCAAAAAATCCCCACCCTATATGCGTACACAAACATGGCTGTCCATAGTTGCAGTAAATGTTTCGCTCGAAGCACTCCCTGTGAGTCTTTTTCTCAAACATGTCCTTGGTGTGCGGCTCAGCCTACTCGGAGGAGACGTGATTGGTTTCGGTTGCTCGTTGCTGTTGTTGTTCCTGTTGTTCCTGTTCCTGTTGTTCTGCGTGCACTTGTTTCCCTTAAGTAGTGCCAGCTCGGCTCGAGGCTAAGTGTCGCTCGCGTTTGTACAATTTTCCTCACGACAAATTACCGGTACAGAGTGAAAAGGAAATGCGAGTACGCACATCCACGCAGGCGAGCGTAGGCGTACTTGGCGCGGGACTCAGGCGAATCATGGACTCTATACGCGAGCGCACCATCTTACTGGTCGCGATTTTTCCTTTTCATTCACCTGAGGGCCTCTCAGGGGAGAAATTCAAGACGTACGTGGATAGAAATTAGCGACTCCCGCGGGTCAGTTGTGAAGAAAATAGGAAAAATCCCGGATTTCCCGCCTCGAGCCGAGGAAAAGTCGCGGGCACTGGCCGGGCTCGCGTCCAGGTTTCGAAAGTGTCGGTGGATTAGGCGAATCGAGAGACTAGTCGCGTGTTCGTGTAGGCTTTAGAGCACTCTATCAGTGGAGACAATCGAGTGTCACACATAAAAGTCGACGATTAGTCCAGGATATCGAGCGAGAGAAGACGAGGGACGATTTCGGAGCGACTGGGCGCTCGGACGCCCCATTCCCTTTTTTTTCCCCTTTTCCATTTTTCTTTCTTTTTTATTTAGAGAGCGCCGTCGCACTTTTCGAATTTCCGCTTAGCATGTAGATTCGCGGACTCCGGAGGCACGTGTAAAATAGAAAATCGGTAAAAAGGGGTACTTCGTTTCCAAAGGTGGAGGCACGATGCGGCTCAAACGTTTCTTCGTCCGCGTCAAGAAGAGACCGATTTTTCGCACATTTTTTTTTTGCGCGCGAATAATTTCTATAAAATTATTCTGGGAACGCTGTATTTTTCTTCAATCTCAACCGCGAATTAATTGACAATATCTCGTGTGTGAGGGATAACGAAACTTCGTCATCGGTGCTTTTGCTAAGAGTGCAATCTTTCTTTTTTTTTTTTCTTTTCTTTTCTTTTCTTTCGTAGCCGCGAATTAATTCACAATATCTAATGGGTAAATACGCGGTCGTGAATTTGTACGAATTGGCGCGAATCGGGAATTATCCACAATTATTATGGGACCGAGAAGTGCGACATAGCTTGGCTTAGAGAGAGAGATCGAGACGTGCTCGGGGAAGAGATGGGGCGGCTTAAGTAGACACTCGAGATGCAGATGCAGAGAACACCGGGAACAGAGTTAGTGTAACAGGGGACATCAAATCCACAGACTCTCGTAGAGGACGTGCGACGACAGCGGTCGCCGGTCCCGGTTGCAGGGTGCAACCAGGGTGCAACCAGGGTGCAACCTCCAGTGCAGCCCAGAATGCAAACCCAGGTTAATCTGCAATTTGCACGCAGAAAGATATCCCGATCATCATAAAGAAAAAATATTTCCTTTTACATAGAAACCTTTTGGTTGTTTCGTTAGAAATGGTTTAACATGCAATATGGCCATTACATACGGGCGACTAAACATCCGGTCTCGGTAATATTTTTTAATCGATAACGAGGTTAAGGGAAATACTTCATTTTCTCAAAGGATATTTTCCGGAATTCATTTAATTTTCATTTAAGTAAACGAGTTCGGTTCGAACGCCTTTTCTAAAAATTCGTAATACGCGGCCGTACGACTTCCTTCAATGAAGAAAATCTTTTTCTGCGTGCAGGGTGCAAGTAGACGCGGATTGCAACTCCGGGTGCAACGAGAGATATCGCCCCTCTTGCAGAACCGGGGGCGACCGGGTCCCAGCATCCGCGACCTCGATCCCGGGATCGGAAGAGGCCGAGACTATACTCTTCCAACAACCCCTTATCGATTACAAAAAGAGAGAGAAAGAGAGAGAGAGAGAGATAGAGATAGAGAGGGAGAGAGAATTAAGAATTATGGCAAACAATGAAACGCGAGCCTGGACACGGTCCTCGACGAGACCGACTCCGACCCCGGCGGAGCGGTGCCGATGGCTTATCAATCGCTTATCGATCGATTGCCGACACTCATGCGACCGCGGGTCATCCCTCGTGCAAAGGGCGCGCAGAGAGGCGTGATCCACGTGTACCTTGTAAGATGATCCGAGACCCGATTTAAAAAAAAATAAAATAAAATAAAATAAATCAGACCTTTCTAAAGGTATTCCACCGAGTGAATGTCCTGACCCTTTGAAAATATTGCCTTGAAAAAAAAAGAAAAAAAAAAAATGTACAATGTAAAAAAAAATAAACGAAAGAACCCGCTTAAAAATGAAAATATCGATAGCGTGTTCAAAATCAAAATTTTTTACTTCTAAATATAGGAAAAATCCCATACGCTTGAACAGAGCCCCCTTAAAAATGAATTGTCTTTGTAAAATCGACTGGCTTAAGGGTCACATCACTTCCCCCTAGGACCTCGCACTTCCGGGCCCCATTGCCTCTGTGCGCGCCTCGGTACCGGGACAAGTACCCTCGGTACCGACACACGGACACACCTATACGCATATCCCCCTCGGACACAGATACAGCGACACTTCAGCCACTATATATAACACATCAGCAGGAGCAGCTTCGGCAGCACCAGCAACAGCAACAGCATCTTCTCCTCCGCTTGCAACGACCTTACAGCATCACATCAGCGACACACGCGCTCGTTCGATGTGTCCAGGGCGTGTGTGTGTATGTGCGTGTACGCATGTGTGTGTGGGTGGTCATCACAGGTGTCGAGGTGTGGTGTACCGCGCGCGCGCGCGCGCGTGCATGCGTGCATATATACGTGCGTGCTTGCGTGCACATTCCCAACATACACATCGATCGGTGCCCGCCCTGGAAACCCCTTCGGTGGATTTGGTCGATATTTAACACTTACGGTTAGAGCAAGACCCCGAGGAACACGGAGGAGCCTCGAAAAGCCCGCGAGCGCCGATATGTGTGCACACATATGCACGTGTACACCCAAATATGCGTATATACATGTACTACACACAGTGTGGGCACGCATATGCACGTGTACACCCAATATGCGTGTATACATGTGCTGCACACAGTGTGGGCACGCATATGCACATGTGGAGCATACGTATGCACGTGTATACTCAATATGTGTATACATGTACTGCATACGTATGCACGTGTACACCCAATATGCGTGTATACATGTACTGCACACAGTGTGGGCACGCAAATTCACATGTAGAGCATACAGTATGTACACATATCGACCGGGATTCGGATAACTGGCAAACTACATCTTGTACATGTATATACCTATATGTACCTAGAGCTAGACATCCAAATCTACAGTCGATGGCCGAATTGTTAGTTACGCGTGATAGAATCTAAACATTCCGTAATAATTAATTAAATTAATTTCACGCAATTAAATTCAGGGTGGTTGCAGAAAACATTTTAGCCGGTTGGATGAAATTATTCCCCGGCAATTAACGCGAACGCAACGCTTCCGCCAATTTCTGCCATTATTAATATTTAACAGAATCCAAATGAATCCTAGGTGCGCTTTGACTTTCGCCGCCATCTTTAAATATAACATATTAGTCCAATCGCAACTAAGAACAAAAAATCTATCGGTGTATCCAATAAATTGGCCACCGACTGTGCATAAGTAAATAGACGATTCGCTCATTGTATGTCACTGAATATTAATAATCTAATTGAATAATAGCGTTCGTCGGGCCAGCTCCGGAGGCTCCCTGCGCGTTCCCCTTGAACACGCAAAACGATTATAATATAAAAGTGAGGGCTGCCCTGAGAAAGACAGAGACACACTTAAACAGAGGAATGGAGAGAAAAAGAGAGAGACACATGTGCTTTGTAGGGGGATAAAAAGAAATATTTCGGAGGCTTTTCCCCCGGAGACCGTCGCGGCTCCCGAGGGCAGTCATCGGTGAGACAAGTATATATAAGTACATATGTAAAGAAAGAGACAGAGGCAGAGATAAAGTTAGAAAGAAATAAGGGAAGCGAGGGGGGAGAAAATGGAGAGAAAGAGAGAGGGAGAAGCCGGGTCGGGGGTGGAAATAACGCACGAAATTCGGATAAACGGATTGGAGAAGGGTTTTTCCTGTGTCCGTGTGTGCGTGTGTGTTTTACGTGTGTGTGTGCGCGCGTGCGTGTGCGTATGCGTGTGTGGGGTCATCAACGGGTACGTAGGTACACAGCGATGGGCACACATCTCTTCGGATCGGGTTAAATCGCACTTAGGGGTGCGCAATTAATATGCGTGAAGTGCGGCGGACCTGGAAGACTTCATTTGGCATGGATAGAGAGAGAGAGAAAGAGAGAGAGAAAGAAACGTCCGTATATACATATATGTATATGTACATTCAGTGAGAGATATCAATAGACAGACACGAGACAACGTCGCGGAAACGGCTTCAACAACTACCACACCGAGTCATCGTCGTCATCCCCTCTTTTTTTTTTTTTCTTTTCTTTTTCTCCATTATTACGTTATCATTAACATTGTTTTGTCTCTTGACAGCGACGTCCCTGCTGGCGTCTTACCCTCTTCGGATCGATCCGGTCACCGTGTCGGTGTTTCGGGGTTAAAAGCCACTTTCAAGCCGAATCCATCGGTGAAAAAAAAAAAGAAAAAAAAAAAGCAACCTCCGGTTCCTGTTGCCAGAAGGAGCCTGGCTAAATGAATTCCGGTTGTCATTGATTAATTAATTAGAAAGTAAGACTGACGGTAGAAAATCCCGAACACCGAAGGCTGAATATATGCACCGGGAGAAAAAGATCCGGTAAGGGTGGTAATTTATAATTGATAATGCAATCCGGTTAAAACAACCGGACGTTTTTGTTCCAGGGGTCGGAGGTCGGATTTTGGGGGGCTGATCTTTGATTACACCGACACGGTGCCCCGGGAATTTCCTTTTTCTCTTCTAACTTTATTACACGTCGGGTTGCATTTTGTCGAGGGCTCGCTGCACTCACTGACTGCGCCTCCCTCGGGGGAAAATGCAACCCCTCTCTATATATATATATATATATGCGTATGTATAGACTAGATTTGGCTGCATCGGTAATCCAGCCAAGGGCAAGGACGTGATCGCGAATGAGATTTCTTAAGAAATTGGCAATTGGTTCCCCGCGTTAGTTATCCTTCCCTTTTTTATTACTTGTCCTTTGGACAACCGAGGGGGTGGACCTCGTCCTTGAGGATTTCCGATGCAGCCTACAGCTTCCCATGCGATTTTTCTCCGCTCTTACCGCTCGCTACGAGCTTATCCGTTATCGCGTATTCGCAGAAACTCCGATATGTTAACGCACAATCAGCAGGACTTACCTCCTCGCATAGTGCCAACATACGGCGCGTACTCTCCAGCGACTGGAAGGAAACAAAGGCGACGATTGTAATTGAAGGCCTGCGCGATATACGACTATTTATTAATTTGATATACGAGATTACGGTGTAAGTGCCCTCGGGACTAAATATCGAAAGATCAAGACCAAGCTCATGGGTTCAGTTGTTCAGAAAAAAAAGTGTATCAGCATGACCGTTTGGATATTTTTGCAGACTCCGGCTGGGTATTTCGACAAGTAACGTCCTAGAGGCTGCACCGGGCATTAAGGGGATGTGAAAGTGGGATTCGAAAGCTAAATCGTTCATAGAACTTTTTTTCGAACTGGGTGTCTCAAATCGTTTCATACTTTAAAACGTGAATATGGAGACCCTAAGGTAGGTCCTAAAACTCGGGAAATTTCATTTTTTATAAACTATTTTTAAAATACCTATAAAAAAATTTGAAAAGAATTGAAATTTCATGAGTTTCAGGACCTTCCTTATAATCTCCCTATTCACGTTGTAAGGTTTCAAACTATACGGTAAACCGAATTGAGAGAAAAGTTTTATAAACGCCACTTTGACATCACCTTAAGGGGATGTGAAAGCGGCATCCGAAAGCCCAAATGTTCATAGAACTTTTCAACGAACTGGGTGTCTCAAATCGTTTCATACTTTAAAACGTGAATATGGAGACCCTAAGGTAAGTCCTGCAACTCGGAAAATTTCATTTTTTCTAAACTATTTCTAAAATACCTGTAAACAAATTTGAAAAGAATTGAAATTTCATGAGTTTCAGGACCTTCCTTATAATCTCCCTATTCACGTTGTAAGTTTTCAAACTATACGGTAAACCGAATTGGGAAAAAAATTTTATAAACGCCACTTTCACATCACCTTAACCGATGCAATTTGCTAAGCCATTCGCAACTCGGGACGTGACCAGCCAGTTTATCCCACGTTGTCCCCCTCGAGCAACCCTAACGCGAGATGACTGTTAATCGTCGGAAATGCGACTATCAATGATAAAACCTCCGGGATGCATCGATGCCTACCTCATCCGTAGCCTGGCCTGCCTTTAGCTGCAACTCCTGCAACTCCGTACGCGGAGGCCCACCCTCGGTGGGGCCCGCAGCTGACGTTGGCGCCGGCATCCTGACCTTCTGCTCTCCCTTCTACGCCCTTAACGTCCCAGCGACCTCTTCCTCGGGGCTTCTCGGCAACCTTCTTCCACCTGAAACCTCCTCGGCCTCACTGGGGCGTCGGCGTTAGGCGAGATCGTCCAATCGACCCACCTGGAGCAAAGTGTTGCCATTTTTAATAAACAATTCATTAACAAAACATTTCACGCATCCCACCCCTTGTATAAATAAATATAAGGGAAACGGTTCTGTACTGCTATCCACGAAATCCATCCTTTAAACGTATCACGAGGGAAAAAAAAAAAGAATTCTAATTATCGTCGATGTAGAAATTCGTAATTTATACGATAATAAAACTGCAATATTTTTTACTAGACGTTGGATAAAGCTTGGAGTGTAAAAAGTATGCCTGATTCCGGGTTCTATCCATTTTGCAGAAGTACTTATGCAAAATCGTGATCGGTCGAAGGTGCACCGGAACGAGCAAGGGATGAATTCGTCCCGTGGGGTAGGTCGCGACGGCCGGAAACGTGCGCAGGGCTGCACTTCCGGCGGCCTTAAATCTTCCGGCCAGCACGTTAGCAAATGGCAAGTCGAGGGTAAGGGTCGGTCTTGGAATACTTAAAGAAAACAGGGTCACGGAGACGAGGACGTAACCGTGACCCTAACCTCTCGACACCTGCTCTCCAGGGGTGGACGTACCTCCGAGAGGGTGCGATCGTTTCTGGATTTTATTTCCAGATAATAGCTGAGAATATCGGGAAAATCAACCCCCCGAAATACCCTACAGGTACGATCATTAAATTCACCGTTTTCAAAATTTTGAAGATTTTTATTTTTTCTCCATGACTCATAATTAATAATTCCCTCCAGGGGTGGACGTACCTCCGAGAGGGTGCGATCGTTTCTGAATTTTTTNGTCGAAATGAAATCTCGTTAAAGTTACCCTCACCCCTGCGGGGATTTGAAGTAAGCCACCAATAAAAAACCCACCCTCGAGAATCATTCCTGTCTAGAGATCATTCCTAGCCAAGGGATGCAGGAACCTCGTCCAGAATTATTAATATCAATGATATCGATAACCTCGGACGTTCCACCCTGACCTGGGGGAACATTGGTCTCGTTACCTTCCACCTGGGCTCTAGGCCCTTATCACGGCTTCCTCCCCTGCACAATTTCGGAACAGAGTCCCAGAGGTCGAAATGAAATCTCGTTAAAGTTACCCTCACCCCTGCGGGGATTTGAAGTAAGCCACCAATAAAAAAACCCACCCTCGAGAATCATTCCTGGCCAAGAGATGCAGGAACCTCGTCCAGAATTATTAATATCAGTGATATCGATAACCTAGATAGCCTTCTGCTCGGACGTTCCATCCTGACCTGGGGAACATTGGTCTCGTTACCTTCCACCTGGGCTCTAGGTCTTCAGGTGAGCCACGCTCAGGTAAATCCTGAAAAACGTCACGCCGGGATGAATAACGACCGTCACTTGGGAGTACACGTCTAAATGGCACCAAGGACGACCAACTTGGCCGATACCGAATATTTCACAATGGAACGGAACTCCTTCCTAATGACCGATATATCGATAACCTCGTTGGGGGTCTACGCGTCCCACCCTCACCTTGGAGCACTGGTCTCATTACCCTGCACCTGGGCCAGTCACCCCTGTCAGGTGGGTCACGATCAGGTAAATCCTGGAATACGTCACGCCGGGACGAACTTCGACTATCACTTGGAGACGTCGGGATGGCGCCGGGGAGGACGGCCGAGTGCGGACCGACATGGCCTTTGGTGCCGAGGAGGCACGAATGGAACGCTCGCCGGAGGTGGAAGATCAATAAATGGGCGAATCGCGCGCACCTACGCACGTGCTCTCCTCCTTCGGCGATGGCCCGCCCGATTTTCCCGCCTGGCCCGCGAGGAGGCACGTCGGGGTACACCTGGGGGACCTTCGAGGGGTGCAGCGAGGATATATCGGACCCTCGCGTGAGGGATGCGCTTGGACGGGTTCCAAACTCCACGTGCACCTGTATAATCTCGAAGGTTAAGAGAAATCGAATTCTGGCCTTCCGGCTAGAATCTCAGGATTTGAAAACTGGCGGCGGCAATTTTCGTTATTTTTTTTTTTTTTTAATTCGACGTTTTTTTCATTAGAATTTTTCACGAGGTCTTCGAAGCGGAGTTAGTTGGAAGTTAGAGTTAGCGTTGGAAAAAGGAGACCATTAACGAGTACCGATTTGATATCACCCGGGGTGTGAGTACACGCTATTGATCGTGACGGCGTATTACGTGTACCACGAGGGTAGAAAACATGGATTATGATAAGTATTAATGACGACAACCTGAACGGAGCCGTTGACACGTTGGAGCAATTACGCCGATAAAAATGGATGTCATTTCAGCGGCTCGATCAATCCCCCCAGAGTCCTACTTCCACTTCTCTGTACTGTCTTTCGCTTGTTTCGCCCCGATTTAAAAGACCACTCGGTGTCATTTCTAAGCCACCTTTCACCTGTGGATCGAGCGAGTGTAAAGCCTAGTTAACGGAAACGCCCACTGTCTTATTGCAGGAAGTTTACATTTTTTATAGGAATTAAATCTCCCCTAGATAGATGCATGACGTAAAGAGGCTCGGCGCTCGGCCCATGATCTTGCTCGAGACGCAACCCAGTCTCATCTCGAGAACGAAAGGGACTCCTACCCCGAAGACATCCATTTTTTATAGGAATTAAATCTCCCCTAGATAGATGCATGAAGTAAAGAGGCTCGGCGCTCGGCCCATGATCTTGCTCGAGACGCAACCCAGTCTCATCTCGAGAACGAAAGGGACTCCTACCCCGAAGACATCCATGACTCAATTTAATCCATCGAGGGATCTATCTCCACCTCATCGAGCAGAATGAAACGGTGATCGGCCTGTTTTACGTAACCCGACGGAAGTAAAAAAAAATCTAATTAAGTATTTCAACTGGAATGGGTCATACCGTTACATCATCGAACTCGACCGCAGAAATTCCGCATAAATCAGGAAACGTCCGGGGAAACTCGGCCGCCTCTATTTTCGGGAGGACGAAAAAAGCTTCCCGTAAATTCCCCGGTCGGAAAAAAAGCCTCGTTTGGGGTCGCAGAGCCGTCTATAAAAATTGGAAACGCTATGCAGGAGGAATTTACTTTACGTATGTACATACACCAGTGCTCGTCTCGGCACAATGGTACAACCGAACTTGATTAGATCCGAATCGATCGTGCTAGAGCTGCGTGTGCGCCCATCGCAGCTATTCGAAGGTCACCGCCGGAGATGTCTGTATACAGGCCAGCAAAACTCGATGTAGATGCTCAGAGGGTTGCCCAGGACAGGGACGGAAGGGGGCCTCGGTGCAGAAGGGGGGGAGAAAATCGAAAATCCTGCAAATTGCAGGATTTCCAAGTTCGAGGACCCCACTGGCCTGGGAACGATTGCCGGATTACTGATTTCCCCCAGGGCCTCGGATAGCTGCATTTTATTTTCGTTATCTAAAACATTATCCTGCGATTAGTATGACCTTTTTTTCTTTTTTTAAATTCCTCTTATTGTATGATTCAAAGTTTTAGCCGATTGGTGTACTACGAAGCAAGATATTCTCCTCTCACTTTCCTGAGCGAAGATTAGTCACGACTCGTCCTGGAGATTCCGTCAGCCTCTGGGAATTGTCTCTGTATTTTCAACGTCTTAAGTCACGTATTTCAGTGCTAAATGGTGACGGACATCTACTAGATGTCTAAGAAAAGTAATTACTTAAGGCTCGATGGTCCTCCGATGGTTCCATTGAAAGGAAACTACTCTACCCACTTGAATCGACCTATTCGATTTCAATCCCTGATTATTAAATCGTCGGTCCAATTCTGCAAAATCTACTTAAAAAATTTTTCTGACGAATCGGAACTAATGTCCAGAGAGTACTCCCGTACATTATTCGAAACACTTGTTAATGGTCACTGTCTAGCACAGGAGCCACCGACTGATTTAGTACTAACGGCAGACATTCACTTCCAACTCAATATTTATTTCCATCGCTTCCATCACCTAAGTATACGCTGCCTAAGAATTACGAACCTCCGACGGTGTTATACCTGGCACTTGAGACCATTCCAAACATTATCCATGGGGCATAAATGTCTTCCCACCTGTCATAATAATTTTCACCAAGCCAGGCATTCTATGAATTCATGCGTTCTCGATATCAAGGGACCCCGCCTATTCGTCAAATTTCCAAACAGGAAATGATACAACGTAAGCTTTACTCTTTGCACCGTTGCGGTTAGCTGACTACGTTACGACCATTACGCATGGTAATTTCTTATGCAGTAGGAATAAGGTGATCGTGAAATGTACTAAACCAATTTTGACAGTAGAAAGTGAGAGAAAGCATACACTTGCACCGTTTCCCGCGCAAGTTTAAATTCCACGGAAGCGCCACCTTTCTCTTAGAGGAACATTTCACTCCTGAGTCGCAGGACTCAACGAAAACGGGCGAACCTCGACGTGGCGTAGCACTCCTGAATTCCTACGGAATAAGGCCAATCCTTGATGAGAGAGTCGCGAGCTAGGGTCCTCCTCGAGCACTCGTGACGGAATCGGGAGCCTCTCAAACGCTGGCAAAGTGAAAAATCAATAGATGCGCTGCAACGTGAGGCACGACAACCATCTTTCCCAACCAGTGCAGCGGCACACGCGAGACTCTATCGACTTGCCTGCATTGACAGGCTCGATTTACACTCACCAATGTCACGGTTAATCCCTGCCAACTACAGGTTATCCTCTCGAATGACAGCGTTGACACCGGCTCTCGTTCCTCGCAGTCTCCGTGACGCACGCTCGACGTGTGACAAAGACGCACACTTTCTGACACCCTGAAGTCAAGCGACGGTCTAAATCAACATTGAAAATATACTTTTCACAAAAAAAAGGGCCTAAAGATGAGATAAAACTTCGTCTAAATTCACGATACGATTATTAGGAGGGTAAGGGAATGTCGGAAACTCGGGAAATAGTTGGAAATTAGGAAATTAGTTGTTCCACTGACTAGCGTAGTAGGTGCCGCTTCCCAACTTCCATCCCGCACGCGCACGTTATTACCATCGCCATACCATGCCGTCACAGCCGCATCGTATTACCATCGCGTGTACGTGAGCCGCCAACTGCGACTGGTAGATGGCACCGCCATCCCGAGTGCGCGAGTCCCTACCAGAAATTCGTTGCGCCGCCCTTGAGGGCAAAAAAACGGTGAAAGTAACGACATACACTGGCATTCATCGATGGTTGGATGGAAATCGAGGCGTTTTGAAAACGTTTTACGCTAAGAGAGTTCTATCAAGGGTTTAAGCTTTAGCGCGGCTTTAATTCAGTTTTATTAATGGAACGCCTTCTTTGGTATCGTTTATTCATGCGAGTTTGAAGCTAGGAAACCATGACTACTGTCTGTGACCTAACAGCAAATAAACGTGAACCAGGACCTAACATAACCTCCCAAGAGCCCGTAATTGGAGAATTCCCTTAGAGCGCATCTTTATTTACGAATTGCAGTCGAATTCGCGCAAAATAAGATTCTCGACTCGCGGTTGCGAGATTCGACCAATCTCGCTTTCGTCGAGTATTCGTCCGCGTTGCGGCGAGCCAATCAGCGACGTGCGCGGACTCGGCTGCGCAGGGACCGCGCGTCGTGATTGGCTGGCGCGGGCCGGACGTCAAAATGGCGGCAAATCTGTACTCGACAACACAGTTGCAGATGTCAACGAGTTAATCGCGTTCGTTTATGGGCTCTCCAAGTATGAGTACACGTGTCGCGTGTGTGGTTACATCCCCGCGATTGTAGAGCGTGGCTGAGTGCGACCGCGTGCCAGCGCAGTAGGTTAGCGCGCATTAGCACGAGCCCTTTACGTGTGGCGAGTGTCCGCGACTCGCAACTACTCGAAGTCGACCGAGGAGGTTGCTGCCCACAATAGCGGTTTTTGAATCCCCAGATCGGAAATCCTCAACGTAAGAGACACCTCGAAAGGTCGGCGCGGGCAAACGGATGGACATCACGTTGCCGAGGGCTCAATAAAGGAACAAAGTTACGGAGCAACATGGCGATCATGCCGAATCAACAGATCCGGAAGGGCAGTCCGGGGACCGTTTCGTTCTCAAATTTTGCGCTGTAATCGAGCGCTCGTCGGCTCGACGTGAGTTTGGTGAATCTCGCGATAGCCGTGACATTTGAAGACATTTCGCCGAAGAGGCGCAGTGATACCGTCTAAGAATTAAGGAACGTTGAAACTCGAATTCGCTCGTCAAGAAAGGTTAAGTGCAACCTCGTACCTTGTACGCGCGAAACGTCCCGATACGACGTAGTTTGTTTAAAGACTGTAAAGCGGCGTTAATAGACGTTACAAGGTAACGCCAAGAATCGGTTGTAAGCCTGCGGCAACGCGATGTCAATTATTTTCGGAGCGCCCGTTGTCGGCAGGGATTTTTACGTGAAGTTAACTCGTAGTTCTGTCAAATGAGCGTGGAAGTATGTAAGTTAAACGCGTACTTAGGGTCTAAGGACTCTCCTCGAGTATTTGTGAGGTTAGAGAGCAAACTCCCTGCCTGGACAAGCAAGGAACTTAAGGGAGTTGGGTGTTGTTATACCGTGTAATGAGTGGCGGTGGTTTCCGAGGGAGGGGCTTCGGACCACGGGGTGTACGTCCTAGTGGACCAGCTGGTGGGCCCCGGTTTCCAAACCCGAATTACGGGCAGCTGGGTAGAAACGACAATTGGTCCGAGCGCCCTGCTCGGCTCCCATTTCCAGCATGGCGAGGCAATGGACCTCCTCCGTTTCGGAATCAGAGACCTCCGTTTCGGTTCAATGGACCATTTCCTGTTGGCAAGAGAGGCCAAGGAATGCCGAGGGGCATGCCAGGCCGAGGACGTGGCCCAAGCATGCACCGCTTTCCAGGGCCACCAGGTGTACCAGGACTTTCCGCTCCCCCAGGTCCTCCAGGTCCTCCGGGTCCTCCCGGGAGAGGTGGCTTCAGATTCGGAGGACCACAGTGGAGGTACGACGGTCCGTTCGAACCTCAACGGACGGAACCTCAAGGCCCTCCATTGCTCGGCTCAGAAGAAGAGCGTCAGCTGAAAATCACAGAAACTGCAGACATGATTAAGCAGAAACTTTCTTCAATTACCAAAGAGGAAGTGATGGAATTGTGGGACTTAGAAGAATCGACGGACCCTTTACCTGCTTCTACCAGTGATGACACAGCGATTGCCGATAAAGGAATCCCTGAATTGCGACACGAACCTCCAGAGCTCGATTTAACGTTTAATGATCTCAAGGATATCGGTAGAGTTACTCTGGATGGAGTGGGAATGCATGGAGGGCCAATTGTAGATTCTAGCAAGAGCCGATGCGAGAATTCAGAAGAAAAAACTTGCCAGGATCAAACTGTGGAAAGTACTTGCCAGGATCAAATAAACGATATTACTTTTTATGAACAAGTGGGTGGTAGTACGTGTCAAGACCAAACAGTCGAAAGCACCTGTCAGGATCAAACAGTCGAAAGCACCTGTCAAGACCAAACAGTTGAAAGCACATGCGAGGCCCAGGTATTCGAGGAACAACAAGGCAACTCTGAATCCTCTAACGCAGTGAAAGTCAGTGCTAATTTGATAGTTTCGGAGGTTATGTCTGATAGTGATTTGGGTGAAAGTTCAGTGAAAGAGCCAGTTAACTCATCTCCGACAACGACAGTGACGGTACCTGTAAGCGAGGCTACTAGACAATCCCTGGAAGGCCCACCAGGAGTGGAAGTAGCGGTAACCAAGTTGAATAACTCTGGTACCTGCCCCGAAACTGTCGAAGCCAAGAAAAATCAAGAGAAAAGTTCCATGCAAACTCCTGTGAGTAAAGCATTACCACCGAGTTCACAGGAAGCGCCACAAGGTAACCCCATTCAGGTTGTAATCGGTGATCGAGACGGCAGATCGAGTTCAGGTAGCCAATACGAAAGTAAGCCAACAGAGTCTTTCAATAATGTGACGTTCAATACCGAACTGTCACCTCCGTTTCATAATAGACCAAACTTCCGACCTAGGAACACAGGGCCTCGGTTCGGACCCAGAGATCCGAGGCCCAGATTTACTCAGCCATTCCCTCATGATTCAGGTCCAGTCTTCAGAGGTCCACCACCGAATGCGAATCTCCGACCATTTCCTATGACTAGTCAATCTGGCACCCACGGATATCCTAACCAGAGCCAGATGTGTCCTCCGATGCCGTTCCAGCAGAACAAAATGCCCCCTGACTTCAATCCCAGGGGTCCTCCTCCGAACATGGTTTTACCTGGAAAACCCACGTCGGATGACTCTCAATCTCAATCCGACAAAACCACCTCCGAGAACTTATCGAAGGGATGTAAACCTGCGAGTAAACTGACCAGTGTCCACGGTCCACCTGCCTTCGTGCCCAGAGGACCTCCACCCATGAGCATATCGACTAACGTGCCTCCACCTGGCATGGCTCCACCTACGGCCAGTGTCCTACCACCGGGTGTTGCGGTCAGTAAGTCAAGCAAAGAGGAACTGGTCAACCTGCCAGGCTTCAATCCTCACCAACCACCACCGAAACTTCCTCCGAAGGAGGAGATTCTGCAGCCTCCACCTGCCTTCGATCCAAGACTCTCTTCGCAGGATCGCTCCAGCTTGCTGCCAGGCAATAATGTGCACTCAGCGGGTGGAGTGATGACTATGGGGATGATGGAACCTCCTCCGATGGGTGACTTCACCTTGACCTCCAGTTATCCACCCATGGCACCGCAGATCCCACCCATGGGCATGCCAGGGCCACAGTCCTTCGTTCCAACTGTACCGATGCCCTTTGCTCCAGTGATGCCTCCTGCGGCTCTGCCACACAAGTTCCCTGTACCGGATGTGACCATCAAGCCGGTAAACGTGCACCCTTTACCCCAGTCTACGGTATGTAGTCCTGCGGTGAGCCTTATACCACCTCCGCTGCCAAAGGAACCTCCTTCGGGTACAGGTCCAGGACTCGGCATGGAGGACGACCTTGAAGAGATGCAGGAAGCTATGGAGTTCGCCAAGCAGTTGATGAACATGTCGGGGAAAGAAAACACCAGCTCCGTGCAGTTCCACATGCCGACGTTTCCGAATCTCCCGCCAGTGGCCACGGTCGCCGATGGTCAGGGTAAGGTACCCAAGTTGAAGGAACACAAGTCGAAGAAGACGAAGCACGACGTGAAGTACGGACCCCAGCCCATGCCCGTGGTCACGGTCTTACCCAAGGAGGCGGTATCCAGGGCAGTGCCGGAAGAGCCCACCCACAACCCCGTCGTCGAGGAAGACGCACCTCTGGTCGAGGAGCAGTCTCGGCCTAAGGTCGTCTTCAACTTGAACTCGAAGACGAAGGTGATCGCCAAACAGGACGAGTGGCAATACCAGGTAGAAGAGGTCTCTACGAAGCTGAAGAAGCTGAAACCGCTGATCCAGTCCGGAGCCCGGACTGGCAAGGAACTCGCCTTCAACCAGCTCGAGGCAGAGGCTCCCCAGAGCACCGAGTTCAACGACAAGAAGAAGAAGAAGTCCGGGCGGGACAAGGAGAAGGAGAACGAGAGGAGCTACCGGTACCACGGCTCTGAGTCCTACGAGTCCCACGCTAAGGACAGGACCACCAGGTCATCCTCGCCCCCGAAGGCTCATACCTCCTCCAGGAGGGTCGAGACCTCTGTGTCGGAAACTTCCTGGAAGACCAGGGTCATCAACCGGTTCCTGAAGATGAGCAAAAACGACATTCGGAATATGGTTAATAATTCAAGCCTTAGGAAGTTCGACATAGCCATGAAGCACCTCGTCAAGGAGAAGAGGCCCTCGCTGTCCTGGGAGATGCGGAACTCCGAGGAAGAGAAGATCAGGCACTACGACCGGGAGGAGTTCATGTCCCAGTTGAACGCAATGCTCGACCCCAGCGCCACCGTTGATATCACGAACCTCCCCACGGAGTTCATCCACCACCTCTCCGAGGTTCTGCAGCTGGATGCGACCGACTGTGAGGACCTCGACCTGGCGAGGGCGTCGAAGCATGCCGGAGAATCCGCGACCGTGGGCATGAACCTCCTCGAGCAGGGTACCCACATCCTCCAGATGGAGAACCCGGCGACGCACTTCCCGGTGAAGGAGCGCAAACGAGAGAGGTCGCCCCCGCCTCCTCCGCCGGATTCACCGCCTCCTCTTCGGGTTCTCCAGCCCCAGCTTCACCAGGGGACTGTCCATCACCCTGAGCGAACGCAACGCCGTAGGAACCCGGAAAACCTCGGCGAGAACCCGGTCGAGGTCGTCACCAGGCCCCAGAGACGCAGGTCGAACCTGGCCGAGCATCCTGGCGACACTGTCGATGGGTACAACGTCCCTGCTCCTCAGGACGCATCCGAGAGCAAGGATGGGTTCGAGTCATGGCGGGCGACGGAGGAGATCCAAAGGCACGTCGAGATGCGAAGACTACCCGAGGTGGAGAGACTCTTGGAGATGCAGGCCAGGAACCACCCGGAACTACCGAACATCGCGGACCTGGACGACATCTTCTCCGCCGGGATCGCCAAGGCAAAGTCCGGCTCCAAGGCAGGCCAGGAACTGAGGAGAGCCGACGGGGACGAGGCGAGCCTGGAGGCTAGATTCAAGGCGCAAATCTCCAAGCCCTTGGTCCAGCCTGTGGAGAATGTCGTCGACCTGGACGACATCTTCAGCGCGGGGATAGCTAAGGCCAAGTACGGTCTAGCGAAGAACCTGGAGGACGGCCTTGAAGAAGAGAGGAGGTTCGACCTCGGATCCTCATCTCCTGGAGATATCAGGGAAGGGAGGCTGGAGAGGGAGGAGAGGTGGCGCCGCAAGGAGAGGGAGGACCTGGACATGTTCAGGAACCTGACAAAGGAGGAGTGGGAAGCCAAGCACGGTAGATCCATGGAAAGCTCCCTGGACCGAGAGCTTTGGCTTTTGCAGACCGGCCAGGGCGTCGGAGAGCCTAGGGGAACCCTCGCCAGGAAGTCTTCCATCTCGGAGTCGCCCTTGATGAGACGCAGTGCGGCCTCCCCGGTGCAGATGTCGATGGAGAACCTGGACCACGACTCGGAGAGACTCTCCGAGCGGTACAGGGAGATCGAGGAGGTAAACGCTGAGAGGTCCTTCAGCGAAACCGAGTCGAGCACGACCTCGTCCAGCGACAGCGGAAGCGAGACCGCCCACGACGTGACGAAGCTTCTCAAGGTCATCAAGGAGCGGGAGAAGATCGCCAAGAAGAGGAGCCTCAACGAGACCATCCGGGACGAGGTCACCGCGGAGATAGAGCGCAAGTGGCGGGAGAAAGAGAAGCAGAAGGAGCGGAGGGCGCGGAAGAGGGAGAGGAGGAAACGCGACAAGAAGGAGAAGCGGAAGAAGGACCGGAAGAGGAAGCGGAGGTGGGCCTCCAGGCACTCCGACGAGTCCGGGAACGACGAGCCCTTCAGGCTCCTCACGGAGGACGAGATTAAGAAGGAGGTGGAGATCAAGAAGGAACCGGAAGAGGAGAGGCAGGTGAAGATGTCGGCCGAGAGCATCGCGACCAGCAACGGAAGCGGTACCGGGTCGGGGACCAAACAACTGCCGATAAGTTCCGGAAGCAACGCGATGGGTCCTGACAAGTGGCAGAAACTCGTTGCCAAGGACGTCGGGTCGAGCTCTCTCTCCAAGATCGCCCTGACCGATCAGTGGGTCACCAGCACCCTGGCGAACCAGCCGAAGACCAAGGCGCAGCTGAAGCAGATGCCGGAGAACGCTGGAAGCGATCAGGTTGCGGCAGAGACCCCGAAGACCCAGGTCAAGCAGGTCGCCAGGGTGCCCGCGAAAGCGTCCCTTCTTCAGCAATCGGCCAGCAATGGGAGCAGCTCGATGGACAGCATCGACAGGCTGAACCCAGCACCTAGTTCCAAGGTATCCGAGGTGAGCTCCTCCAGTGTCGTCGTCACCGGGGTAACGACCTTTAAGGGTTCTCCAGCCTTTGCCGGGATTGCGGTTCCCGCTGCGAGCAAGGTTATCGACGTTAAACAACCCGTGACGAAACACCCTGATGTGGCTGCATCAACGAGGAACCTTGAAGTAGCGCCTTCACCGAGGAGCCTTGAAGTATCGTCTTCAGCGAAGACTGCCGTTCCGCCGATCAAGAACCCTGAAGCGGTCCCAACGACCAGGAGTTCAGAGGCGACCTCGAACCCCGGTAAGTCGAAGAAACTCGATATCCACACTTACAAGGCCCGGAAGATGCAGTTGCAGATAAAGGAACAGGAGAAGCTGAAGATCATCGAGGAGAACCCGAACCTGCTGACCCAGGACCTCCTGAACATCCCGATACTAACGAAGAAGCGGAACGAGGAGACGCTCGTCGAGGCTGCCCATGAAGACAAGGTCAGCGCCGTCCAGAAGGTGCAACCGGCGAAGGTGGACCTTCCTCAGGAGGCGATCGTCACCTCTGCGGGGGATAGAACCCTCGTAGAAGGTGCCGGTCTCATCAAAAAGAAGAAGAAGAAGAAGAAGAAGGTCCTCCCCAGTATGGCACCACAGACAGAAGCTGAAAAGCCACCGGTAGCTCCATTAGCGGATCCAAGGTTACGCTCAGCTGCGCCAACGTACACCGAAATTGGACAAACTCCTGCACCTGCAGTTCCTCGGGCACAAACCGTTGCCAATGCGAATGTCCAGGACCCCAGGAAACCTGGGAATCCGAACACCACTCGTGCGGTTCGTCTCCGTCGTCACAGAGTCCTTGATCCTGGACCGTCCCCCTTATCGGTCGATATTTCTGCAGCAAGATTGCTTCCTGATGGCCCGTCGAAAACTTCAACCGTTGCTGGGGCTGGTGCAGCTGCGGAGAAATCGGTTCCTGGTGGAGTGGTGAAAGCGTCCACCGTTGCAGGCGTTGGTACTGTTGCAACCAAGATTATTCCTCCTAGGGCGTTGAAGTCTTCCACCGTTGCTGCTGCTGCAACTGCAGTCAGGACGGATTCAGCTGGAGCATCGAAAACTTCAACGGTTGCTGGTGTTGCTGTTGCAACTGCAGCCGGAACGGTTCCTGGTGTAGATGCAACTGCAGCTGCACAAACTACTGCTATCCTGGCGACGGGAGCTGTAAACTTGGGTACGTCGACTTGTGATGACGGCCCAATGAAAAAGGTCCTTGAGACGAAGAAAAGTGATGATGTGGATCCTGCTTCGAGTAAGGTTGACGGTGCTCCTGGAAAAGCAGCCGGTGTACTTGGAAACACGGATTTAGTCGCGAAGGTTGTAAATGTCGCCGTTGAGAAGGCTGTTAATCCTGCCACGAAGGCTGCCATTATTGCTGCTGCGACCAGCAATCCTGTCGTGAGGTTGGATGCCATTCGAGTGAATAAAATGGTCCTTGCCGAAGGTAAGAATATTAGGCAACTCTTCGTGCTATATATTTCAGTGTTTTTATTTTTTTATTTTAATGGAACATGGCCATTTTCTTTTTATATTATATATTATAATATATGGGTGCGGTATTAATTGTTTCAGGCAATTCAGGTGGGACTGCAGTGACCTCGAAGAGTAACAGCAATCTGCAGAAACAAGACCTACCTGTACTCGCAAGCAATTGTAGTGCAATAAAAGGAGCCTCTTCAACGAGTGGCCAAACCAAGGAAGGAAACGAAGCTAAAATTCCTGTAAAAATTGCTGATGCTCTCCACAGCTCTTCAGCAACCACCAAAGACCCGAACCATCCTATCCAGGAATTTCTCACAGACCCTGCCAATAATCTGCCTCAAGAGGGGAAGCTCAAGAAGCCGAAGAAGAAGAGGTCCAAGGAGAAGGCCGAGAAGAGGAAGAGATCGAAAACTGACGATCAGGACCCGAATGAGCGGACCCTGAAGAAGATGAAGAGGATCAAATCGAAAAGCAAACCAGAAATCCTAGAATCGGACAAAGAAACTCGACCCAACGAACCTGCGAGGATTTCTAAGAGAAATGATCCTCTCTCGTTGAAACCTGAAGTGGAACCAACGGCATTAAACCCTGAAGAGGTCACTCCCGATCCACCTCGAATCAAGACTAAGGACCTCTCTTTTGGCACCGATACCACGAACAGGGATTTTTCGAGCATTATAAGTTTGAAGGGCTCCACGGAACCGGATGTTACCCTGAAGACCACTCCGGGTCCGGGAGACCTGAAGGAAAAGTTGAAGAAAGAGGACGCCATTGCTGAAACCGGTGACAAGAAGTCGGCATTATCTGGAAGGACAACGTGTAACGTGGATGAAATATTCGACGAGCTCATCAGGAACGTGGAGGGGTCTTTGGAGGGCATCAACGTCGTCCAGACGGATCTTGGAAGCGGCCTCGAAGATGTGGAGTCTTCGGTCAAACTGCAGAACATAAGGATTGAAATGGGCGCGAATCCTTCTCCAAATAGTCCTGGTACTGAGGTAACGATACCTAGCAATGGTCTGCCAGAAATTGTACCTGAAGAAAATGTCCCTGAAGAGCGACCCTCTCGGGCGGAGATTTTCCGGAGAGAGAACGAGGCCCTGGAAGCTGCGCTCACCAAGTCGCCTCTGATCGAGGAGATCTTCGACGAGCTCATCAACAAATCCAGCAAAGCTTCGATGATCCAGGATGCTGAAGAAAGCAACCTGCCTCCCACCGATGAAGATGCTACCGATAAAGAAGCTGAACGCGTGCTAGTCGGTAACGAGACCATACATTCCGGAATTGAGCTTGAAAATATCACGTCTTCAGGGTGTAGGAGCGTTGCCGAAGAGTCTGCGCATTGTTCAAGCATGGATCTCCCTGTAGACGTTCCTGGTACCGTAAACTCTGGGATTGAATTCGGAAACGTCACGTCTTCAGGGTCTGGAAGCATCGTCGAAGGCCCTACACATTCCCCAGGAACGGTTCTCCCTGAAGACGTTGCTGATATCATGAATTCCGGAAGTGAATTTGAAAATGTCACGCCTTCAGGGTGTAGGGGCGTTGTCGAAGACTCTGCGGATTGCTCGGTTCTCCCTGTAGACGATGGGGATGGCATCGAAGAAGCGAAGAACGACGCAGTTCCTGAAGTCGTTCCCGAGGAGATCCTAGAAGGCGTTGAATCGAGGAACAGGATGATCATTCCCGGGGAAACTGACCAGGGTATGGGTATCGAGCAGGGCCTGGACATTGTTCAGGACGAGGGGGTGGTGAAGAACGTGAATCTTGCTCAGGGTCTCGTCGTCGTGGACATAGAAGAGATGATGGGCGGCATCGTGGAGCCAGAGAGCAAGGACATCGTGGAGAATCTAGACCTGGCCGATACCAACTACGTCCCGGAATACCCTGAAGAGGACCTTGAACAAATGTTCAACCCTGACGGGGCGAACCCGGAGCTCGAAGCCGATGCCGAAATCGGCACACCTTACGTCGTCCCTGAGGAATTGATCGGCGACTTTTTAGGGAAGCATCCTCAGCCGGTCGTGCAACTGAAAAGGGTTCCTTCGGACCTCCTGGCCAAGGACGAGGGCGACGCCGTCGAAGACGAAGGACCAAAAATTAATGCACATATATATCCTTTAGATGGTGCACAAGAAGAAAAATCTCAAGCAGCCATCTTCGAGGAAAATGAACGATCAGAGACCGTAAACCTTGAAGAAGAGGCTGACTCTAGGCAGAACGAGAAGGTGGGGGTTCAGGACGACGTTTTAATTAGTGACGGCATGAAAAATCAGGCCGAGGTCATGGAAGGTGTGGAAAGCAATAACCTTGAAGAACCAGGTAAGAAGGAACAACGCGAGACTCCTGGGGATCTCTTTACCAGGGATTTATTTCTCGAGGGCGAAAATAAACTGGACGTTGATGTCGAGAACGACGAGTTGGGCGTCGAAGATGAAGATACCCTGAAGGTGCCAGGATGTGAAGTGCTGGAGGAAGATCCTGTCGCCTTGGAGGATCAGGTATTTGGTATAGAAGAAGGTGGAGCTCAATCGAACGTGATCGTCGATGGTCTAGTTGCCGAAGAGATTCACCTAGACTTGCAGAGGGAATTGGAGGTGGGTCTTCAAGGCTTAGTGGAAGAGGTCTACGTGGAGCCGCTCAAGGACGAGGACATCCAGAACTCCGATCCCAGTCACTCGCACCAGGTCGTTGAAATCCAGTCCCCGCGGAAAGAGACGGAGAACGTCGACAAAGAAGGTACCAAAGAAGAGAGAGAAGGTGAAGAAAATACAGACAATGCCGCGGAAGGTCGAGACAGTAAGGAGAGAGAAGAAGTTCCGGAAGACGGGGAAAGAAACAATGGCAGGGACCAAGGGGAGGAGAAGAGAGATGCCGAAGAACGAGATGAAGATGCCGAAGGACGGCGGCAAGGTAACGGCAACAAGGACGACTCCGACGAGAAGGGACACCCGGAGGAGAACGAGGAGAACGACGAGACTGCGAAAGAGAACGTCGAAGAAATGGACGAGGAGGAAGAGGAGGTCGAGGAAGTCGCGAATGGCGGAGAGAACTTTAAGGAGAACCTGAAGGAGTTGAGAGAAAACCGAGCGGTGGAAGTTCTCGAGGAAGAAAGAGACCTTGGGGCGAAAGAGGGTGAAAATAAGGACGAGGCTGCCCCTCTCGATGACGACGCCCAGGACGAGCAGGACGTTCTTCGAGTAGACCTTGAAGACTCGGCGGAAATGGAGGAGATGTTTCAGATGGACTCTCCGCGGAAGTCCGAAAAGGTCAGCGATGAGAAGGACAAACTGAATTGGAACTCGAGGGTAGAATCTCCCCTGGATAGAGGAACGAGTTCGGTAGACTCGCCGATGGTGGACTTTGAAAACGGGGACTTCATCGTCCTCTCCGAGGTGTCCTGCGACGAGGACTCCGATGCCGAAGCGGAAATAGGATGCGAGGGAACCGTAATAAATTCCGATGCTCGGTACCAGGTGAAACCAGAAGAAGAAATCCCAGGCGATCTATCGGATCAACTTAATTCTGCACATGGTCCACCTTCCATGGCAGATGCACCTGCAAATGTTATCGTCCACCCTGCAGGACCTGGAGGTATGACCGAAGCGATACCGATGGGTCCTGACGAGGACGTGGAAGAAATTATATATAGCGAGGAAGGTCAAGGGAAACTTGCGACAGACGTGGTTGGTGTATCGGAATCTTCTGGGATGCTGATAGAAATGTCCTCTGATGAAATTCTTTCAGATGCACCTGCAGGAAGGGTTTCGATTTCCCTCAACTCGGATCTGGGGAGAGACGAGGCCGATATTTTGCAGGAATCTGATGCAGCTGCAGAGAAAATTGCTGGTGGAGCTGCGGAGAAATTTGCTGGTGAAGCTGCAGAGAAGATTGCTGGTGAAGCTGCAGAGAAAATTGCTGGTGAAGCTGCAGAGAAAATCCCAGATGCAGGTGTAGAAAAAATCGCTGATGCACCGTCTGTCCATCTGCCAGAGGCTGTGAAAGGTATTCCTTCAGGAACATATGTGATATTAGAGCGTAAGAAAGGAACTCCAGAAAGGACGCGTCGACCTTCCGGAACAGAAGCTGAAGAGACGTCTGAAGCCGAAGAGAAGGTCGTCCCACCGATTGAAAGTTTGGCCGAAGCCGTATCAGCTACTCAGGTGGGTCTAGAAAGGACGAAATCACAGAAGTCCTTGGGAGATCAATCGGAGCCTGAAGACATCGAAAAATGTCAGTCTTCTAGTCAAGATCTCTCAACATCGCTAGCGGAAGAACCTGAAGAACTGAAGGACCATCCTCAAATAATTCCTGAGGTCATAGAAGTGACGCCAGATACGCTTGACCCTGAAAAGGAGGAAAGTAACGATATCGTACCGATTAAGACCGCGGCAGACTCTTCAGCATCAGTTGAGAGTAAAACAAGGTCTCCAAGGTTGGAAAATATTCAGTTGGAAATTAATCGAGACTCTTTGCTGCAGACTTCTGCCCTGAGGAGTGACTCCGATGAAAAGGAGAGCAGAAGTAACAAGACAATGCCCTCGATAATCAGCATCATCACGCCAACGAAGATGATGACCTCGGCATTGATCTCGGAAGTGACAAAAGAGAGGAAGAAAAATCAGGATAAAATGATGGAGCTCAATTCCAAGGAGGGCGAGAAACAAGAGGAGAGTCAAGAAGGACTGCAAATCCCGGATAAGGTCTCGAGTCCCAAGGGATTTGCTGAGGAAACAAATAGCCACACAATAGGCTCTTCAAGTTCCAGTGATAACCCGATGATAGACCATCAGAAACATTCTTCAGAGGTCTCCAAAGGGACCCTGCAGGTTCCCACGAAGGCTGCCCTGAAGGAATCGCCGCCACCCTTTTCACGGATTTCCTCGGGAACCCTAAACTGCTATTCCCACCCTGAAGAGGAACAAAATTCCCCAAAACGAGCGCCGAAGGGAACCATCGCGGAATCCAATTCCCAGGGAGTCTTGAGAGACTCCAAATCTGTTTCGGAAGGTCCCTTAAATTTGGATGCAAACCCTGAAGAGGTGGCGGGAGACGTCAACGTCCCTTCAAAGGTACCCGAAGACGACCTCGCAGAGCCGATTACCCCGGAGAAGGGAAATTCCGCCATTCGCGACATCGTTGAAGATGTTAAAGATGTTAGCGGTAAAGTCGATTCCAAAGGTCTTCAGAAATCATCAGAAGACCCTGCAAGAACAACCGACCCTGGGACGAAGAAGCCGAAGAGTCGACCTGGTGTTCGCCAGTATCCCATCGTGGAGCTGGAGAAGATTCGAGAATTGGACACCCTGGCGAAGACGATGGAAGAGAGAGGCTCCTACACCGTCTCAAGAAACATCATGCCCTGTATAAAGACGTCTTCAGGGTCGGTCGAGGGACCCACGGACCCCCAGGAGAAGAAAAGCAGCTTGCACAGGGTAAGACACAAGCACAAGATGAAGCATAAGGACAGCAAGAGGCACCACGTGCACGAAAAGCTGGTCAAGGAGGCCCTGAAGGAGCAAGAGGTCGTGACGGTGGTCAGCAAACCGACCACGAAGAAGGCCGTCATGGAAAGGATGATGGAGATCGACGTGGAGATCCACAAGCTGATGTCCGAGAAGATAGAGCTATACCAGATGCTGGAAACTGGGGCCCTGACCGACGACCTGGAAGAGGAGGACCCTGCCCCCGTGGTCCACGAGAAGGTCCCCGAAGAGAGCGTTCCCCTCTTCAGGTCTAAAACGCCGATGCCCTTCAGGCCGAAAACGACGGTTCCTTTGAGGTCTAAAACTCCTACACCTTTCAGGTCCAAGACGCCCACCTCGAACAGGTCAAAGACCCCCTCGATGCTGATGAAGTTCATGCCGAACCTGGAGAACGAGATCCAGAGTTCCAAGGAGGGTGCGGAAGCCTCGAAGCCGATCGAGAGGGAGAAGGTCGGGTCGTCTCTGAAGAGCTTGCCCTCGAGGCCTAGCGAGGAGTCTCTTTCCTTGAGCTCGGGGGATGAAGAGATATCCAGGATCTCGAAGAACCGGAGACCACCCTCGCCGAGGAAGAAGAAGAGGGACCGACACGAGAAGGCGAGTAAAAAGGAGAGGGAGAAAGAGGCCAAGGCGGAGACTATTCAAAAGACCCTGCTTGCCGACTGGCAGACGGATACCGATGAAGGTCACGTGCCGTTGCTGAAGAGCCTCAACGAGGGGGCACCCTGGAAGGAGAAGGTGGTCCAGTTCGAGGTCGGGCATAGAGATAAGGTTCTGGTCGATGGGGGTCATAAGGAGAAGGAAAAGGACGTCGGTCACAAGGAGAAGGTCCAACTCGATGTTGGTCACAAGGAAAAGGTTCCTTTTGACGTTGACCACAAGGAGAAGGTCCACGCCGACGTTGGTCACAAGGAAAAGGTACAGTTCGACTTCCCGAAGAAGGAGAAGCACGTGCACGTAGAGGAGGAGCATAGATCCAGCGGTCACACCCTGAAGAGGGATGGTTCCGAAGGTAAGACGCATACTCCCAGGCATAAACCTCGCAAGGAACGAGAGGAGAAGGACCAGGTTGGGGATGGTACCCCGAGTCGAGAAGACGCGACCAAGCCTCGAGATAAGACCCCGAAGAGGACCAACGTGCCCAGCGAAGGTAAGCCCCCTAGGCCACCAAGTCGGGACGAGAAGAACGTCTCGGATTCTACAGAGACCAGCAGTCTTTCGGAGATGTCAAGAGATGGGTCAAAGTCAAGGGATAAGGTCAGTCCTGGGGAAGAGCCGAAGAAGGCCAAGGACAAGTCCGTGGAATTGGAGAAGAAGGTCCTTCCCTTGAATCGTAGCCTACAAACGGAGGTAGAGAAAGGGAAGGGTCAGGCATTGAAGTCCTTTAAGGTACCCGAAGACGAGTCCACGATCCTGGTCCCGGAAAGTCCCGTAAAGAACCTGAGGCTCGAGTCCAGGACGACTTATCACAGTCCTATCTACTCGGACGATAGTACCTTGGAGTCCTTCGACGGCCTTGGAGTCGAGAAGAGGCCTACCACCGGTCTCGCTCTTCTCGAGGAGTCCTACAACCGCGAGATGGCCGAATTTAGGAAGCAAAAAGCCGAAGCCAAGAGGAAGAGGAGGATGGAGCTGAAGGACATCGTCGGCCACGTGTACGCGCTTTCGCCCGAAGAGGAGGAGATGCCCTTGAAGACGCTTTACTTGAAGAAGCTCCAGCAGAAGAAAAACCTCCTCAAGAAGAAACCGTGGACGCTGCCTCTGCTCGACCCGGTAGTCGAGAAACACATTGACGAGGTCATCGACGCCGTTGCCAAGGATAGGGTTGCGGACCTGTACAACGATGAACCAGGTGGCCCTCTTCAGGAAAAAGATGCCTTACCTAAGAGTACGGGACTCCCGGATGTCTCCTCAATTTCCCCAGATTCTTCGCTGAAGCCTGAAGAGTCTGTACCCGAGGTGAGCTACTCTTTTCCTTAATTTTTATTATTATCTAAAATTAACCCTTATAGTGCCTTTCATTTTATCGTTTTAATTTTTCCATAACGATTATCTGTTACAGGATGACGAGAAGCCGCCACCTGCCAAGGACTTCGTGGAGACCTGCGAAGGGAAACCCCCTGATAACCTTGCTGAAGAACAATCAGAAGATCCAGTAATTAATGTCGAACCAGTCCACCAGGAAGGCCTACTCAACAAGCCCGACCTAGACAACATCGACAGAGTAGCTGATAAGAAATCAACGGAATTCTCAATTGCTGATAGGGAACCAACGGGATCCCCAGTTGCTGATAAACCTGCATTATCGCAGAAAAACACTCCCGAAGACATTCCTCCCGACCAGGTCTTAGAACCGACTCCAAGGTTAACCGAAGAACACGAAGAAGATGCCGAAGAGGTGGATGAAACTGACACCCCGGTCGAAAACGAGATGCCCAAGGTTGGCCAAGCCAAGGACATTGAAAGAGAGCAAACCAGAGTGTGTCGAATACCCGAAGACGAGGACGAAGAGGTCGACGTCGAGGGTATCGACGACGACGATGTGCCCATCCTCGCTCTGAGGTCCTCGTTGCCGATTGGCTCGAACCTAGTCGAAGAGAAGTTATCTCTCGTGGAGAATGGCGATAAGGAGCCGGAAGTTCCCGAGGAAGGCGAGGAAGCTTGCGGCTCCGAGGACAGGAAGATCGACGAAGAGGATGAGAAAGCTCTCCTGGAGAGCCTCCTCGAGGCATACGGCGAAAGACCGGAGGATTTCGAGACGCAATCCGAAGCGACCGACGACTCCTCGAAGCCGGTCGACAACGAGGGAGGTCAGGAACCTGAAGAGAACGTGACCCGGGAGGCGCCTGTGGAGAGAATCGTTCCTCGGGATGAAAAACCAGCCTCGGGCGATTTAAGTCCTAAAAATTCAACACATAACGATTTAAATGTTGAAATTTCGGCAAAGGGGGATTTAAATGTCGAGAATTCGGCAAGGGACGATTTACGGGGTAAAAATTCCCACCTTGGGGACGATTTACCTGGAGATAATTCCCAGGTCGAGGGCGAGGACGACGTAACGGAGGAAGCATCCTCGGGAGAGCCGTTACAGGAGGAGAAGGCTGCACATCTTGAAGAGTCCACCAGTCTAGTCGTCAAAGATGGGGTAGGAGATCCAGTCAAGAGGACGGTTCCCGAGGAAAGGGTCCGCAAGGAGTCGGAGAAGGCCAACTCCTCTAGAGACGAGGCGGACCTTGAAGAGAGTCGCCTCTCCTCCGAAGAGGAGGTCCTCGGAAGTAGACCCAGGAAAAGGGGCAGGAAGCCGAACCGGGTCGCCTCCGACAGAAGGTCCTCCAGGACATCCGAGGAATCTAAACGCACCAGGAGTAGCGAGACCTCTCGTGAGAAGAGCAGGACTCGGTTTTCCGGGTTGCTGGACAGTCCCACACCCGGAGGGGAGACCGACAGCTCGGTAGGGTCCAGCTCCAAGCGCAGGTGCACCAGGAGACGGTCGAACGTCCTGGAGGACAGGAAAAAAGAGGAGGCTCCTATCGGCAACGAGCCGCGAGACAGGAGACGAGGCAGGAAGAGGAAGAGCCACACCCTGGAGGAGATGAAGACCTGCAAGGTGCGACTCGTCGACAGTAAATACACGTATTTGAGGTCGGACGTGCACCCCAGCGTCTTGCGACGACTGGGCATCTCCAGGATCAACCTGTGCGCCCTTGAGGCTGGATCGTTCCCGAGGAGCGTGGCATCCACCGTCTTCCCGAAGACCACCGTCGCGACGAGTACGGGGTCGACGGTCTTTGGGAACGCCGAAGGACCCGATGTCCTGGTTTCCAAGCTCGCGGGGACTCCGGGTCCTCGAGAACCGACCGGTGCCCGGGTTCCCACCTTGGCGACCTCGAAGAGCCCTCTCGTCCCCGTCGTCAAGGCCGAACTTCTTGGCCACCTTAGCTCGGGTGGACTTTCTTACTCCGAGCGCCCTGAACGCAGGGAAGCCTCCCGCGACGAGGCCAGCCCTGTTAACCTCGACCTGGAGGAACCGTCCAGGATGCGCTACACCGTGCACAAGGGCCCGATTTTGGACATCAAGGTAAAGTCCCCAGGCGAGGTCATTACCAGGCTTCCAAGGCGCTTCACTCGGTCTAACCTTAAGACACGCACACGAAATTCCCGATAACGCCGCGACGTTGACGGTAATCCGGAACTCCTCGGGATGTACCGTCCTGGGATCTTTGATTATGTTTTCTACTTGGCAGTTAGTTAAGGTTGCATTGCCTTTTTTTTTTTTTTTTTGAGGTTTCGGTCGATGACTTCGTAGGTTAGATCGATCTGTTCGGTACCCACGTGGTCGCGTTGACGTTTAGTACCCACGTGGTCGCGTTGACGTTTGGTACCCACGTGGTCGAATTTTACGTTTAATACTAACGTAATCCCATTAACGTTTAATGCCCACGCGATCTCTCGCAAAATTTCTACGTCGGTATAAACTTTTTGCGTCCATCCTCTCAGAGCTTTCAAAATACTACGACTCATTCCACCTTAAAAAGTTAAGCGTAACCATTAACTGCGAAGGTAGAGACTGAGAATGAAATTCATAAAATTCCTCGCGGTAATTCGAATCGCTGCGTACCATCCAAATCTTCCGAAATGAAGGAACAGGGCATGAGCTAGAAAAACGAATTTTAGCAAATTCACAGTTCAACCTCCCAAGATCGCCATTCAACCGGTCAGATTTATCCTTTTTATTCGATTCCGAGTGAAATAATTATCCTTTAAATTGACAAAATATTACCCTGATTCAATGAAACGTTCCTCTCTTTTGTGGCCCGAGATTTCAATATCGACCTATAATTTTACCAGGGCTTTAATCATCGCTGCCATTTTAATTCCTCGTCTCCTCTCCCTTAAGGCACGCGAATTTATATATATATACATATATATACACATATGTATATATACATATATACATATATATACATATATACATATATATACATATATACATATATATACATATATACATACGTATATATACATATATACACAATGTGTATATATATATATATACATACATACATATATGTATAACCGTACAGATTGATACATTTTATTTTACGTTTTGTTTTATCTGTGTCCTCACTTTCCGGGACCTCTTACCCAGGGCTTGTCTAAAGTGTGTAAAGGGAAGTGACGCACGGTGTTCAAAAAATAAAGTCGAAGAGTTTTCCAGTTGTCAGAGGTTGTTCGTCATTGCCTTTCCTCTCACCTGATCCGCGGTTTTTCGCGCCCTCGAGAGCAAGGGGACGCTAAAGTGGCGTCGAAGAGGTCTAGTTTAAAAGAAAACTTTTCCGATCTAGGCGTAACGAGATCGGTACAAACTTTACAACGCGAAAGCGGAGACTCTAAGGAAAGTGCCGACACCCGTGAAATTTCAATTTTTATCAACATCCCTAAAGAAATTTTCTAATTTTTAAATTCCACCGAGGGGTCAGGATCTTCCTCGTAGCCTCTATATCCCCGTAGTTAAGTTTGAAGCGACTTGGTATATCCTGTTCGCATAAGAGTTTCATAAATGAAACCTCTTCGACGCCTTGACGTCCAGGTGTCCTGTTATCACTCCCACGTGCGCGACGACGCGCCATTTTATCGGGTTATCACCCGGGTCGGCTAGTTTTGTTAACACTCGTTAAAAGATCTGATTTCTAGGTGTTTGACGACTCCTTTCTGGCTGCCAGCGAGGACGGCACGATATATCGGTACAGCCAGACCTCTAATGGGATACTGAACGTGTACAGAGGCCACAAGTCGGCGGTGACGTGTCTCCACGTCCTGAAGACCTCCTCTAATAGTCTTCCCAAGGACAGGATGTACTCGGGATCCCTGGACGGAACCCTGCGATGCTACGACATCACGGTGAGCATGATTTAATAATCAGGACTCAGGGTGGTTCTTAATTAAATTATTTGATTAAAAACCACTGGCAGATAATCGCGTATCCGCAAGTACGATGGCGGACATGAATGCCTCCCCTGGAGATACGGCATCGCCTGTGCAGGCCGGGAGGGCATTGATGTCTCCCGGTGTACCTTTGTCTTCATCTGAATTGTCCTTTTTAGACCGGATTCGAGGCGCAAGAGCCGACCGACCTGGGGAGCCCGATCCAGTGCATGGACTACTCGTGGGAGATCATCTTCATAGGCACGAAGTCCGGCCACGTATCTCGCTTCCACGTGGAGGTATATATACACGCCATTCCCCGCATTATTCTGCCCTTTACTATCAGGGAAATTGTAATGATCTAATTGCTCCTTAGAATGATCGATTAGTAATTTCCTTATCCTTGCATTGTTAGTCTGACCCCCCGTTAAGAGATATCCGGGATTTCTAATCCGACCTGATTTATTCCCCTTTCACAGTCTGGCACGCTCAAGGGGGATAAGATCAAGTTCTCCGAGAGGTCCGTCCTGGCCTTGAGGGCGACCTCGGAGGGTCCCAGAAGGGTGCTCATCGTCGCCTCTAGGAACCAGGCCATCACGATAAGGGACGCACAAAATGGCTTGTTCCTAAGAACCATTTGTGGGGAAAGGAGCCACACGGTGTACAGTTTGCTGAGGGATCACAGCTTGGTGTACTGCGGGACCAGCAGCACGTCGATTCCCGTGTTCGACTTCACCGTAAGTAGGAATATTCCGGACTTACCGAAGTCCTTAGCCGACATACTTTTATTCCACGGCCCTTTATCTCTCCCAGACTGGCGATCAAATAATGCAATACAACGCCGGCGTGGGCATCGTCTGCATGAGGCTCTACAAGAAGCTCCTCTTCGCCGGATGCTACGACGGCAACATCTACGTGTTCAACACGAAGGTAATAACTGTTATTAATTAAGAACTGTAATTTCGGAAGGCGTCCCCTTCCGGGGATTTTTTCAGCCTTCTCGAACCCGATACTCTAAACTTTCTCATTAGCCCTGCCGTGTACTCTCCATTGGAGTGAAATGATCTTCGAATTCGTTGAAAAAGAAAAGGGGAAAAAAAAGAGAGAGAGAAAGAATATAATTTTCCTCCCTCGACGGTTAATAATGTCGGTGTGCTGCGAGTTGGGTACACCGGGGGAGCCCGTGTAAACAATCAATCTCATAGTTTAATCTAATTCTATCATTTATATTCAAGGAGAGAAGACTAGCCTGCAGCATACCCGGCCCGGGCAACATGCTACTGAGCATGGAAGTCATCGGAACAAAGGTTTGGCCTCCCTTAGAATGCTCTTTTCAATTGTTTGAGAAATGGCTTTCAATCTATCCAGCCTCTAATTATCGCTTTTTTCAGATCATCGCAGGAAGCAAGGACCGCCGACTTCACTCGTGGACGATGCCCGATCAAATCCGATTGCTCTTGGGCGACACGACGTAACGGAGACGCGATGTCAATGCGAATCGCGAGCTAATCATGCGCGAGAAGTCAGTCCATGATAAACGGCAGGCTCTCGGTAATGGGCGAATAAGGGAAAATGTCGAGCCCTTGCATTCGCGAAATCATTAATAAGAGGGCTCGTGAAAAACTCGCGACATACACCCTGCGTACCATTGAGAAATCCAAGATTCACGTCCCCAACAAAATCCCGTTCGGGACGGACGCGTTCAAGGCTCTTGTAAGACCAGGTCGGCCATCTTGGATTGTGGCGTCCCAGCGTAGAAACTCGGGGAAAAAAATCCCAAACCGATATTCCGGGGACCTAGTGAAGCCTGGTTTACGTTCCCGGGCCCAATCGCTTGTCTATCCCCCCATCCTGATTTTCACGGGGCCGTTAATACCTTTCCTAATTCATATTCTAGTTTAATTCAATCCAACGCGGCTGCGTCTCTTAAGCCCGTGCGCGGTGCGCAAATATCGGTACCCTAGCTTAATTTTCAAGCAGCTTCTAATTAATTAGGCGGAACGGTTTGACGGCGGCGTTTAATTTAGCCGTTATCCGAGTCTGCTAAGAGTTACGAAAACGTGGGCCAAATCAATTCCCAAGCGAAGCTCGCGCGAGCAGATTTTTTTTTTTAATGACGCGCGTGCGTCGTTTCGTAGATCTGTAGATAAGTTCGAAGTTGATAACTAGGGTTAAGAAGAGAGTTAACGTTAAGTTGAGGGAAGGACAAACGCTGGCCTTGATACGAACGATTGATTTACGAGGTGGGAACCATACCGGGAGCGTAAACCAGGATTTAAGGAATTTAATGGGATTCGGCGCCGACGCCAAAATTCAAAATGGCCGACCTGGCTCCGTTGAGGCCTTAAACGACGAATTGACGCTGTACAGAACCCCCCGGACTAGGCAAAAGTGACTATGTAATATAGAGTACAAATATATGGATGTGCACATACCTAAGCCCGATATGTGCGTAGCGATCGCGTTTGGATATGACGATAGTATTAACGGGACAATTACATCTTCTTCTTACTCGTACGCTCTCGAGTTGTTTGTATTGTGGCGCCCCCCCTCCCAAGAACGTCGGCACCACCAACGAATTGTAAAAAATATGTATGTATATTCTTTCTTTCTTCTTTCCTTTCCTGTCTTTTCTTTTTTTTTAATCCTTTCCTTTTTCTCTTTCCTTTCTTAACACAGGGCAACTAGTGTCATATACTCGTGCCGTTGAAAGCATCGGCGAGTAACAACGCGCTTTTTATAAATACAATCAGGGAAGAGAGAGAGAGAGCGATGACTCGGGATATCACTCCTTGTCACACGAGAATCTAGGAACGCTTTCCGTCATCTCTGCCGAATGTGAGAATAATGTTGGATCGTTTTGGAGAGAACTGGACATATCGAGGAGGTAACAAAGGATTTCCGATACACCATTTGCACGAATACCCACATCATTGTTCGACACATTAACTCTTTCGCTTAACGCCTGTCGACGTTTTCGAATCTCCTTTTTCCGAGTTCCCACTTTGGTTCGTTCACGCTTTTATCCCTTTCGCTCGGAAAAGTGCATAACTCGAGGCGCAGTTTAATAATCTACGGTATATAACTCATAATAATCGTAACAATTGGAAGATAGCCACCCAGTTAGGTACCTATCTTTCTCAAATTCAGTATTTTGCAAAAAAAAAAAAGAAAAGAAAAGAACCGTGAATATCATCCGCGAAACGTTGAATTCTCGCATTTTCGACCATCCTTTAATATTTCTATACAATTTATATGTAATAGTTAAAAAAAAAAGAAAAAACAAAGCATAGCCAACTAGAAAGACTTTTTCGAAATTTACTTCGCAATTGAATTTGTTAAAAAAAAAAAGAAAAGCCATGAATTTCCTTCATGAACTTTCTACGCGCCACTGTACAAACCGGGACTTCTGTAACTCTGTACAAGTAGCTGTATACGATAACGCGATAACACGTTTCAGCGCAACGAAAGGGTTAAGAGCGAGGAATCTTCCACAAATAAAGGACTTCAAGCCGAAGGTACCATCGATTTCCGTGGCCGTGGAGACGCCTAAGTGTTTGAATTCAGAGAGTCAGTCATGGCGACGAGCCAGTGGAGCAATAACAATTAGACAACGTAACCAGGGATAAAAAGGTAGAAGAAAGGTGAAATAAATAAAAGGAGGACGCGTCTTTGGTGGCGATCGGTACGCGAGTTGGCCGCGAAGAGCCGTAGGATACTCGAGAAAGGGAAGAAAAAAAAGATAAAGAAAAGAAAAGGGGGGCATTCGTCATGTGCCTCTGCCTAGGGCCTGCCAAGTCGGGAAAGACGTTGCTGATGAAGAGGCTGCACGGCGACGAAATCGACGAGACCACCAACACGGTGGCGACGAACGGCACGAATTTATTCGCGATCAAACACGAGGACGAGACCGGGAGAGGTCGCGAGATTATCGTCAGAGAACTCGGAGGGAGCATGGCCCCGATCTGGAAGCACTACTTCGACGGGGTACGCCAGAGGAAGCTTGATAACTAACTCCCAGACAACGTAGGGAAGCACCGCGGGCAGAGCGACCGGGCGGTACCTCGGTCTTAGCGCTGAAAAACGATTTCTAACGATTAAGACTAGGGACGAGATATACGTCCTGAAACGCTAAAATATGTATTTAAGCCGATTAAAGGGATGTGAAAGTGGTGTCTCAAATCGTTTCATACTTTAATACGTGAATATGGAGACCCTGAGGTAGGTCCTGAAGCTCGCGAGATTTCATTTTTTATTAACTATTTTTAAAATACCTATAAAGAAGTTTGAAAAGAATTGAAATTTCAGGAGTTTCAGGACCTTCCTTATAGTCTCCCTATTCAGGTTGTAAAGTTTCAAACTATTCGGTAAAACGAGTTGGGAGAAAAGTTTTATAAACAAAACCTCTTCGATGTCACTTTCATATCGCCTTAAGGGGATGTGAAATTGGCATCCGACAGCACAATCGTTTATAAAACTTTTCATAGAACTGTGTGTCTCAAATCGTTTCATACTTTAAAACGTGAATATGGAGACCCTAAGGTAGGTCCTGAAACTCACGAGATTTCATTTTTGTATAAACTATTTTTAAAATATCTATAAAGAAATTTGAAAAGAATTGAAATTTCATGAGTCTCAGGACCTTCCTTATAGTCTCCCTATTCAGGTTGTAAAGTTTCAAACTATTCGGTAAACCGAGTTGGGAGAAAAAAGTTTTATAAACAAAACCTCTTCGACGGCACTTTCACATCACCTTAAAGATTCGTTAACGTCTCCCGCGGCTAAAACACGTACTTTAGCCGTTTATCACAGACGAAAGACCTCTCTTCTAGGACTAAAAGAACACAGTTTAGCCATTTATTAAAGACAAAAGACACCTTCCAACGCTAAAGTACGTAGCCGGACAAAGGACGTCTTCTGTCGCGAAAAATACGCGTTTCAACTATTTACAAAGCTAGAGATAATAGACGTCTTTAGCGCTAAAATTGAGGTACTTCGTAGATACCCGATACCTAAGAGGTCCTTCCGCGACCGACGTCGCTTCCCTCCCTCCCGATCCTCTACGCATTAAAATGCCCCCGGGATCTCGAAAAGCCTTTTAATAACAATCATCGGATACTTCTCCAGTGTCAAGCCTCACAATCTGGTACACAATCCGCGCCCAAGTAACTAGGGTGACAACAATTACGGTACAAACTCGGTACCGGTACCTCCCGCTGAGCGGCGTGCAAGGACGACGCGGTCGCGAGATTTAATTAATAATTAATAGTTAATAATTGATAGCCTCGCGCGGTTCCTGCACGCGTCGTCTCGCGGGTCAGGACACATTATACGCGATCGTTAGAAAATAGGGGAATTTACGGGAACGCGGTAAAGAGTCCTTGGTCTCGATTTCCTAAGGTACTTCCGCGACCTTAAGACGTGGCTCCTCTCTCGCCGAGGGCCCTCGCGATCTGGCGATGTCGAAGAGCGAGATTTCTTTTTTCTTTTGATTCTCTGACAAAGACGGCTTCCACATTGGCGATTTTCAGCGACGCGATCGACCGGAGTCGTGTGTCGCACAGGGGCGCGTCAACGCACCGCGATTGGAGAGCTAACTAACGATTCCTGAATCCGAGGTTAACTAATCCTAGTTAAGAAACATCGCGCCAATCACGGTTTCCTGCATTCCGGCCTCCTAATTAATGTTCAACGCGTGATCTCAATTTCTGGCTAGCCCGATTCTTCACCGAGATTCTATCCTAAATTCTCTTATCACCTTGAATACCATATCGCCAAGGCGAAAGCCGTCTTATAATCGATGGTTCGACTTCCACCCGTCAGGTACGCGAGATAATCTACGTGGTGGACGCCAGCAACCTCTGCCAAATAAGCGCGGCCGGAGTGCTGCTCTACTCGCTGCTGGTGGAGCCCTTGCTGGGCGCCGCCAGGATAGCCCTGGTGCTCTCGAAGATGGACCTCTCCTACCGGCAGATGCGAAACGAGGCCCTGCTGATGCTGCACTTCGCCCGGCTCCAGCGGGAGATCGAGCAGAGCATCACCGTCCTCGAGGTGAGCGGCATGACCGGCCAGGGCGTCGAGAAGCTGCGCGAGTGGCTCTTCGCCTCGTCGAGGCCTCCTCGACCGCTGAAGAGCTGAACGAGAGCTGGACCAACGCCTGCTGCTCTCGCGTTTTTCCGTAACGAGTCGACGAATGGTCGTAGCAAGCGGAGTCGCAGCAAACGCAGCCGCGGGGAGATCTGGGCGGGAACGCATCCTCTTCGGGGAAGCGGACCACCGGCTCAGGGTCGACGTATTGGATCCTCGGTCGCGCGGAAAGCCGGCTCTCGGCGCTCCCTTTTCTCCTAGTTTCGCTTTCCCGAAGAACGCCAGCGACTTTCCCATGGGACGTGACCGGTCGCTGACTTGTCGAGGAGGTGCATGCACCCTGGTGCACCCAGGCGCTCAGTGCATCCTCGTCAGGTCCTCCACGATCTTCACTATGTCGTCCACCGTGGCCTGCACCATGCTGTTACCGTCGCATACCTAGAAATCACAAGAAACTCAGACTTTCTTTGTAAACCATTGGCAGAGACCGGTAGTCGAATAAAATACCAGAAACTGGACATGCTTATCGCGATTAGTTCCATTCACATTATATATTATTTTTCTTTGTCTCAATATTAATATTCAATGATACGTCGCTTACCATGAGCCCCTGCACGACCTCGGCCATTTTCTCGTGGCTCAGGTCGAGGAAGCTCTCTATCAGGTCGCCGTCGATGAAGCCGGCGCACTGCTCGATCTTCAAGTCCGTGTTGAAACTTCGCCAGAAGTTGTGCTCTATCTTGCCCACGCTCTTTATCACCGAGGTGAGCCTGTCCTCGAGGTTCCGCAGGAACTCGTAGAAGCCTGCCGGGATCTGCGTGACGAGGCCGATAGCCCCGCTGACGGTGCCGAATAGCACGTAGTCCTGGGTCGGCGTGCTGGATTCGCCGAGATGCTGCATCACCAGGGAACCGTGCCTGAACACGTTCACCATGTCCCCCAGGTGGAACTGGCCGACTTCCTGCATCTGCTGCCTCTCGTCCTCCGAGGCTGCAGCGCTGTCGATTGAATGGTATCATAATTATCATTAATTATCCGGACACTATCTATTTAAATACATCCGTCGACTCGATTATGTCCTGACTATATGAAACGTAATTCACTAGACACCAACCTGTCCTTCTGGCAGACGAAGAGATTGAAGCAATTCTCAGCCCCCAGGAACGTATCGTCATCTAGTATCTCGATGGCTGTCATCCAGTTAGGGTTATAATCTCTGGCGATCTCTTCGAAGCTCCCCTCCATGGTTTTATACTGGAGCAGAGTCAGAGATCTCATGAGGTCGCCCACCAGCACGAAGTCTCCTTTGGTCTTCAGGAACAGCGCAATGATATTATTGAAATGACTGCACTCCAGCCTGAGTTCCTTCTCCGCGGTCCACTCGAACAACCTCACTGTACTGTTGATACTGGCCAGAAGCTTTCCGTTGAACTCAACCATCGAACAGCAAGCTCCCTTAATTTCCTTCTCCGCCACCTGAATGAGCTTTCCATCGTTCCAATGGTACATTATGATCCTCCCCATTTTTGGCACCGACTCGTCTGGACTGACCAGAGCCGTACCAACGATGTAATACGACGTGGGATCCTCTCCTAGTTTTGTCGAAATCAGAGACATCGCATACTCCGTGGGCATTAACGTATTGGCGTGGAGCACCTCGAAGGTGTGTTGATCGATGATTAAGAGGTTATGTACCTCCACCTCCTGGCCAATGTCACTGGCCGTGTGTCCTGGCTTATTGTGCAAGGCGATGTAACTGCTATTAGACGTTGAGGCAGCTTGCGTAGAAGCCGATGGCCTCACAATACTAATTCCACTAGTCTCCTGCATATCGACTCGCATTGTGATCACTCCGAAGGTCTGCGAAGTCTCCTGATAAGCGATTCTCCTGGGCGACTCCCCTAAAGGAACGGTGCGAATGTGCAGCTTCTGAATCTCATCGATGGTGCCAATAGTGACGGTGCTATCCGTTGCAAGAGCAAGACTGTCAGGATAGGACTCGGCATTCAAGGAGCACATGTGATTCACTTCTTTCAGGTTGACGTTGCTGAAGACTAACTTGTGGTTCGAAGAATAAATTACGGTGGGCCTGTCAGAGCATGCAAACACATTTGTGGTGGAAAGCGACCTGAAGGTCTTCAACACGGTCGGTTGGGTCCCCAGGGTAACCTTCTTCTTGTCCGACAAAATGCCGTTCTGTTTGTGAAGAATGAAGTAATACATGCTTCCATCTCCGAGAGCGCAGAGAAGGTACGTGTTACCTTCGAAGCACGTCATGAGTATTGATCGAGGAATGATCTCTCCACCGAGCAGTTCCTTATTGATTTCCTGTAATCCAGGCAGAGTCAACACACGAACGGAGATGTCGGTCCACAATCCAACCGCGGCGAGACGAGCATCACCAGAGCCTTCCAGCGATGAAATATCCAAACAAGCCACTTCGTGTTGCAGAGTAGTGCGTCCTTTGGGCACGATTTGCCCACTGCACACTTCCATGTAAAAGAGATCATTCCCTGTTGCGCAGAGAATCTGCAAGCTGTTGCAAGCCACCACGCTGATGGTTCTCTTGTTCTCTGGAGTCCACTCCGAGACGATGGTCTTCGTTTCGAAAGATATTAACCTTGCCGACGAGGGTGTTATCTGAATAAAGAGATCGTCGCTGATGTTCCCTGTGTGAAAAGTCTGCTCATCAGCAACGAACCCTGGTATGTCCGTCTCTTCTACTTCCTCCCCATTCAGAGTCAATATTCTCGTTTGTCCAACAAACGACAATACAAGAGTGTTATCAAAATTTCCTCCGCCAACTCTCAACGCCCACATTCCTTTGATTCCAGGCAGGTCGATGCTAGCATGCTCTTGAATTCCGATGCCGTTCCTTATGATCCGTAAAGAACCCTCCTTGAATGCTCCCGAACACGTAACGATCTGTCCTTGTCCTTGTCTCTCTAGATCGACAACAACCATGTCGATAATAGGAGCCAAATTCGTGAAGGTCTCCATTGGCACACAGTAAGAGCCATTTTCATCGGCATTGGTGATCAGTTTAATCAATTGAGAATCTCCCAGGCGACTGCCGATGAAGATGACTCCGTTATCCAAATAAGTAATACATTCCGGAATGCTGACTTCCCCGAGTAGCTCGACTTTCAAGTCTTTCACCACCATCGTGTCATCCGGTCTCTTTTCTTGCTCCAGGAACAACATGAAAAGGTGCCCTGCCATATCTCCCAGCAAATATCGAAGACCCTGATTATCGACTTTGGCGTAACAAGTGATGGTGCTCTGTTTTATGATCGGAGGGACAACGGCGACATAAGTGGTGCCATCGTGATACAAAATGCTTTCTTGTCCAATTATAATCGCCCCACAAATTGGGGAAGGGACAGGAATCACCATCATAGCTTCTCTCTCGACGTTGTCTTGCCTCCATGGTATCTTCACAAACTCTTTATCCCTCAGTGAGATCTCATGAGTCTTCACATGTCTTCCATGAATGTCTTGATGAATCAGGATCAGCGTCGGATTGGCACACCCGTGAAGGAAGTTCACATCCTGCACCAGTAACTCATCCATCCGTATGGAAGAAGCTTTCAACTCCGGATTATCTTTATCCAGTGGGATAATTTTAAAGAGACCATCGTACAGCCTCAGACCGATGACCCGAGCCTTAGGGTCGATCACCGCCTTGATTCCAGTTTCCGAGGGTTTCCCGATGCGATCGGCAACATTTCCGTGAGCCTTTGTGATAATTTCAATGTCTTCTCCTTCTCCGATGCACTCCAGGATCATCGCATTGTAGCGTGTGGTCAGGAGAAACAGGAGGTCTTTCTTTTCGTGCTGCAAAATAAACAAAATGTGATAGATTACTCATACGATGCGTAACATAGGATCCAAAGAGGCACTTGGACGTCGGCAGAGGATCTCTCGCAGGTTGTTTACTTCATCGCAGCGATATCGCTGCAATTAGCGCAGGGAAAGAAAAATGGATTCCGTGGTAACCTTACCGGCGGTCGGAAGAACTTGACGACGGTGATCTTTCCATAAATGCCAACCTCTTTCAAAGGTCGCAGTCCTTCCGGGGTTACGAGATAAATCTCCAGCCGCCTGTTCTTCGCGAGAATCAAATTCAAATCGGTAGGAGATGTGAAATTACCTTGACGGGGACAGAGAAGCGTGTTCATTAACGTTAACCATTTTGGCCTGTTTGGACGCGCTATCAAAGTATAGAAATTAATTCCCTTACCGGTCACGCAAGCATTTACTGCGGTGGGCTTGTGAGCAGTCACCACATAATGGTACGCCATTATTTATACAATATTCGGGCACCAGCTTCGTTAAAAAAAACCGATCACGATCGATGATTCTTTCCTCCTTCTACGCCACTCGAAATCTCCAACCTCCAATATATACCAGAGATGAATTGGGAGATTGCTCACGAGTAAATCTCGGGATCGCGTTCTGAGCTGCCCTCTGTGGAGAATGCGGACAGCTCACGCACTTGCCCCCCAATGGCGGCGCAACTCAGAGATAATTGGGAGCACCATGGACGAGATGGATCGATCATATAAACAGAGATGAGTTGGGAGATTGCTCACGGGCAGGGTCCCATTCAGTACGTGCCTTTTTACTAATTCACTCTCAATATGATGATTATAATTTAAATTATTGCAATTTCACATTAATTAATAAAATCATAGTATGGATAATGAAACTAACAATAAAAAGCCCAAGAATAAAAAATTACATAACCGTAATGCATTCTATTCGATTGCTGTGAACTGTAAAACTAGCACTTTCCATCTAGGTCTTATGTCTTTCATAGGGAACATTCATTTTTTCTATTAATTTCCGTAGCTTATAAAAATCATATATAAAGCATAACTAATACTCTCGAGCATACGCGTTGCAATTTTGCCTGTATAATTTGCGGAAAAAATAAAAAAGGTTAGTGAATGGTAAGGTCGAAGAGGGCGCCACGGGTGTCCTTCCCTTACCTTCAAATGTGACCGGTATCGGTAAGCGTAGGTAAGCTACCACCGTCAACTGCCACATGGTATTACCATCACGAGTGCGTGAGCCGCCAGCGGCGACTGTTAGATGGCACCGCCATCGCGAATGCGAGGCCCCCACCAGAAAAGAATTGCGCCACCACAGAGGGGGGAACAGGTGGCAAGCACGTTAGCTACCCGCACCGACTACCAGGGGGCAGCACAGGAGTGATCGCGCGACCCTGCTCGTGAGCAATCTCCCAACTCATCCCTGTGCACCAATAACACTGTGCTGCGTTTTCATGACAGTACAAGATGTAATCCAGCGACGGTAATACAATATCGACTTATAATGTGCTTAAACGTGTAATTTACATTGCAATTATACATAGTGAATGTTCCACAGGATCAGCGAATTGTTCCATCATGTTTCTTATATTTGTGTGTTTTTTTTCTTCTCTCTTTCCCGCGCACGCATGGAGTGCAGTGGAGGTACAAAAATTCTACGCATCCTTTCTTCGGATCCTACCAGAGTTCGTGCCCGTTACTCTTGTTCCGCCCCCTTACTTAAACCGACTACACCCGTGACGATAAATCGGTGTAAACCGATCTGTACAGATTTAACTAACGCGTGGATTTCGTAGAACAAGATTAAACCGCACCGACTACAGATCGTTGCTATAAATTTGTACAAACCGATCTGTACAGTTTTAGCCGACGGTGTAAACGCAATAAAACTCGATTTAACAGCCAGGAAATATGAATCGTTACTAATAATCTGTACATATTTAACGCTACGAAAGAATTCGATTTAACTGCGTAGATCACAAAACGCTGACTTATCGTTACACGTGTAATCGCCTTTAGAACAAAAAATAAAAGATAAAAAAAAATCCCAACAAAGAACTCTGTACGGCAGCAATGAAATACTCGAGAAAGTGTCAGCGGCACTCTCGCTCCTTCTCTCATTTGACCCCTTTCCTTTTTGGTAATACGGTACATGGTTGTATATCGGAACTTTTAAGGAGCAGGATTCTCTTGAGACAAGAAGCATCGCGATTCCAAGTCCCCGTTTGCACAGAAACGGACATTAGTTTTCCGTTTACACCCTGGCAGAAAAGTATCCATAAGGAAGGCATTAACGTCCGCCGCTGTACAGTGAAGGACACGAATGCCTTCCTTGCATACTAGAAATGCGAATGCATAATGAAAAGACCGTTCACATCTCCCACTGTACACTGTTAAACATATCCTTCTTACAAGTACTCTCCCCCAGCGTGTAATAGAAAGCATTTATGTCCACCACTGTACACCGGGAGACATGAATGCCTTCACTGCGATGTGTAATAAAGTAACATATCAATTTCCGTCACTGTACCCGCGCGCTACCAAAGAAATACTAAGTTAATTCAAAGAATGATTTAATCATTCGACTGAAATAAACCGGAATAAATCGGGCGCGACGTATCTTCGGAATTATGGCAATTCATTCGAGTTCATTGTCGAGTCGGATAATTATTTCCTTTAATGAATTAAATCGCTTCCTTTGGTTCGACGTATCCCTGTTCTTCTCCCCCGAGTGAACGCGAAACTTCGAGTCTTAAGATGTCCCCCCTGGCCTTCGTTATTTCCATTTCTCCGCCGTTTATACAGTAGATCACATTATCGTACCCTCTCTCTCGAGTCGGCGACAATAAGTACACGTTAAATAGGACTAAAGGGAAAACGGCCGCGCCTCTCGTTCCTCCCTCCATTTTTCTTCCTCTTCTTCTTTCAGTAATCACTATCATATATCTGGCCCTCCTTACAAGTTAGGTGTATAACATTATGCTATGTGTATGTACACTGTACTACATATCGGCGCGTTTACGATTACTTCCGAGTTTTATTGAGCCTCTTTTCCTTCTTGCCGGTGTTAAAGAACATCTCTCGACGAGGACAATGTGTAAGAGATGCAGAAAAAAAGAAAAGAAAAATGCAGAAAAATTACATTAGCACTATTAACACAGTTTTCCTTGCCGGTAAAATTTCCCCCTTACTTTAGTTTATTACTTATAATTGCGCTGACGGTAAAAGTGACATTGTAACGAAAGTACAATGGCGGACATGAATGCCTCCCCTGCAGATACGGCATCCCCTGTGTAGGATGGGAGGGCATTGATGTTTCCCAGTGTACAATGGCGGACATGAATGCCTCCCCTGCAGATACGGCATCGCCTGTGCAGGATGAGACGGCATTGATGTCTCCCAGTGTACGAGTAACTATAGCTTTAATTGTGTCCCAGGTAATTAATTCTTCTCCATAAGAATTCCACAAAGGGTGAGAAACGTTCACACTAAAAATACGTCCTTTTCTATTTCCTTTATCCAAAGGGCCATCGAAGGAACACCTCCACAATGTCCTCGTCGGTCCGAAACCATTTTCCATTTCTTTCCTTTTTCTTTTTATCTCCCCCGAACACACCTAAAGGAATAGCAAGTGCGACATTCCAACGGAATTACAAACGTTCATTTACCATTGCCCAGGGGCAGTGTTTTACAGTGTAATCAACGCAGCTAAAGAGCCAATGGAATGAGGATTCAATCAGTGCCTAAATATATCACCTATACGTTACAACTCTAATTTTAACGACACTATCCTCTGTTAAATGCACTCTGAAAACATCCCGCACACGCCCGAAATATCGCGTGCACCATAATACCATAAATGCATCCTCGCAGTATTTTGCTCCATGGAACGGAACAACCGCGTTAGGTTTTGCACTAATTACCCTAGGCTTACTTAATTATAACAATCGGTACCAGGGATTCAGCCCTTTCGTTAATTTTCTTCTCTCTTTTCGTCTTCCCTTGGAATAAAGTTAATCGACGAACGCATGCCTTGCCACGTTTATAAGGAGAAAAGAAAAAGAAAAACGATTTCCGCCACAAAAAAGAAAATGGCCGCCCGAGTCGAGGCACTCCTCTCCGTGAATTCCCTCAAAAAGTGACTTTACATTAAACAACAATTTTTTTTCTCCTTAATCACACAGGTATACGCCGGAAGAATTTTCGTTTTTTCTCAAATTTTCTAACAACTCGAGCAACCATTCCCGTAGGTGCAATTCATTCCGCAATGTCGTAATATATCTAAGGGTGTTCGTTTAAATATCGATTGTTACAGTGCACCTCGACGCGATCGAACTTCGCGCTTCCTTATACGAATAATAATACACAGTTGCATCGAGAATGCCATTAGGGACTAATTGTACACGCTAATTACCGAATTCAAACGTGACCGTCTGCAGGTTTAAACGATAAGAGTCACGTTTAACAATAGGCGAAATTAATAAATCCGAGGACCTTACTTAAATCGTAAAGTCTTCTACGTATATCTCGGCGCTATTTAACACGAGATAAATTAAATCTACCGAATCGAATGGGTCGATAACAACGAAGAGCACAGTCGAGATTGAGAGAGACTTCTACGAGGATGTAGATAAAAGAAGAAAGAAAGAAAAAAACGTTTAAACGTTAGGACGCACGCCAAAAATGCGTACATCGAGCACGCAGCAAATCCTTCCTTTAACTAGGATAAAAGAATTTTTCGGAGAAGTTTTTCTTCACCGAACTGAACGGAAATTAATCTATACGTAGTGATACATTAAGATTTGTCATACACCTTAATGGTAACTATATTATAAATTTTGCCACATTGAAGCATTTACTGGATGCTTTCTATACGCCTCTCTGGTCTGCGACATATTTCCCACATTAAATGCTCCACATCGATATACAAATTTCAAACAGGACCTCTAGTTTAAATTACTTAATTATCGACTAATAAAGAGGGCTTATCTCGACCGACGAAAGAAATACAGAGACAAGATTCTAGACAGCTAAGAGGCGAACAAGAGTCTTCAGGGATCCTCTAAAACGTACACTGAGAAAATGAGAATTCAATTAACCCGAGAAATTAGCTTTTCGACCAGCTCCAAAAAAGGAAAAAATATTTTGCCAATTCGAAAGATTAATTCTTTGAGCCAGATAATTATTCCTTGAATTAACGAGACATTTCTTCGGGAACCGTTCAAAGAAATATTTCTTCGATTCTATCTTCCTCCTTTTCTCAGTATAGGTGCGTTACCGGCGATTAATCGTAATTAGCGAGCAATCGTAACAATTAAATTGAGGGACCTCGCGGTACAATCGATAAGAGATTCTGCGACCGTTCTTATCGGGCATTCCCCGGGACGCAGCTTGGAAAAGCAAACTCGTATAAATTAAACATCGCATTACGTAAAAGCCTTGACAAAGTCCGGTGCAAAGTCGCCTATTGATATGGTAAGCCTGACATAAAATGATAAACATTAATAAGGGACATTTACCTCGGGCTTAAGATTGCACCTGTTACACCGAGGAAAACAAAATGTCATTCAACCAAGGAAATATTTCTTCGAACGGTACCGAAGAGAAACATATTGTTAATTCAATGAACAATTGATACTCGAATGACCTGGAATAAATTGCCTGTCAAATTTCTCCGGAATTATTATAATTTATTTTCAGTTCAATTGTTCCTTGCATTAGGGAAATATTTCTTCGGTTAAATGAATACTTTTTCTTCTCAGTTTAGGTACATCGGTACGCGTTTTATCGAGATAAGTCATTGCACTTTGTATCACTTAGCATACACCGAGCCCGACAGAAAGTACACCTGTACTCGCACCTGCAGTAATTGCGATTAATTGAAATTCGCAGACGTACGAAGCGCCTCTCCTTGCACGCATGAAATAAGAAAGAGAGAGAGAGAGAGAGAGAGCGAATTATCGCCTCGATATTAAGAAGAGGATCGCAAACAATGATTTCGCCATACAAATGATTCCCTTTCGCAACGCTCGTTAATTAATTCCCCACACTGATAAAAAAGTCGGTGAAAATTTACATACACGTGTACACACCTCATAACCGAAGCTTCGGATAGAAAACCGTAAAATGGAGGAATTACATTATAAAATGCATATTGAATTAAGTTATAAAATGTATATACGCACGTAACACTGTATATTTAACCGCATCAGTGCGTTTTAACTCGAATTAAATGTAACATTACGTTATAATTTCCTTCAATTTAACTTAGATGCCGAATGTGACATTACAGAGACAATGTAATTTAACTGCAATTTGTTCTGGCATGGAAATAATTAATTATTGAATATGTAAATTTACACGGGGATTTTTATCAGCGCAGAAGATACAGACCTTCTCAGACAAAGTTAAAGTTAAGCGAACGCTTGTCAATGAAACAAATTCCCAAGATCGGCGAAGAGACAGAACTTGCGTTAAAAGCAACTACCCCTGGCAGTATTTTAACAAAGCCACGCAAACCAGTTGGGGATTTAATGCCACTTGACATTTCGTACAGGTGAGACATGAAAATTTAAGGTGACATAAAAGTAGTGCCTGAAGGGTCTCATCCATGAAGCTTTCCTCCAAATGTGTACCGAATCGTATGAAACATTACTATGTGAATATGGACGCTCTAAAGAAAGCCCTGACACCCATGAAAATTAATTCCTTGACGTTCATAAATATTTCTTAATTTTTTGTAAAGAAAAGCAACATTTCAAGGGTGTCGAGACCTTCATCAGAGTTTTCACATTCACATGGTAAAGTTTCAAACAATTCCGTGCACCCCATTCGGAGAAAAATTCCATAAGGGATTTTTTCTTTTCATAATTTCATACCGCCGTAAAAAAGTCCAAGCTCGCAAGGACTTCGATTGAGCACACTTAGAGTACCGGCCTCTCGGTATACCGCGGTCCAATTGTTAACATTCCTTACAGGTAAGCTTACACAAGAGCCATTACTTATTACGTAGTCGTAAGTTATATTATCCTGCGGCGACTGAAATGCATTAGAAAAATTGCGTCGGGTCGACAGGAGGGGCGCTGCCTTATAAAACGTTTAAAAGCCAGAGTAAAAAACGATGCTTCGGACTTGAATTTTGTTCCATTGGCTCGGCACCGATACGCCGTGCCTCGCGGTCTACAAAAAACGAAGAAGAAGATGAAGAAGACAACCTTTCCACGTGGATGTGCACTCGTGATATTTACACACTTGCGATATAAAAATACTAACAAGAAACGCACGGTCCAAGTCCTTCGGATAATTCATTTATTTAGAAGTTAACTAATCCATAGTTGAATTTGGCAGTTATATTGTCCCTAACTATTTGCCTCTCTCCTTTTCCTCCTCGTATACAAGATTACTTCCCCTTAGGTTCATGGTTAAAACGCAAGATATTGTTACAACACTCTGCGGCAGCATTTTGCATCCTGACCGAAGCTGCCTGAGCATTGATCGATCACTCCGTTGGAAGATTTCCAGTTAGCTCTATTTGGTGGGTCTTTACGGATCTAATATTAGAATATTAATTAATTAACCGCAGTGACTCTTTGCTAATGACGACACGTACGATCCTTTTTACAAGGGAAAGTTGTTTCGCTATGTCCAGGCATCATGACTGCGTAGAAGAACGTTGCGTCAAAAGTGGACCTCACTACTAATAAGAATGTTCGACCAAGCCTACGCTTAAAAGTGGTATAATACTACGACGATTAAATTTTAAATCATAGACCCTAAATGGAACGCACCCCGGTAGAAGTAAATTGCTCCAAGAGTATCGAAGAGGTCTGATGACATTTGGAACACACGGAGAACATAGCCCCATTTACACAATCTCTTCGAGGTGAACCCAAAGAAAAATACTTCCGTAACACTTCGCTCAAAGGCTTCCAACGATTTAGCATAAGTAGCGTAACAAAATGATAATATTTCAAATTAACGCGACACGTTAGGAATTAATCAACCGTCATAATCGAGGCTTTTGCTTGAGCTTACGATTGTCAGGTAAGTCTCCGAGAAGAAGAGAAGAGGAGAAGAGAAGAGGTGATTCATCGGTATAACTTTGTAAGTCCGGGACAATCAACGAGTCCCAGAACTGTGCACACTGTCGGACATTGCAGACATGTCACCTGACGGACGCACTTATTCTTTGGCACTTTCAATTTAGAAACGCACTTGACGTCGATGCATGGTACTCGGATAACCGAATGCCAACAATCGATATTGTTGTTCGAGTGGGAAGAAAAATGAGAAGGGAGTACTCAACCAGACCGTTGAGTAAAAAGCATGGAAAGCTCCTTTGAGATACGAAGAGGAAACGCGCAGCCACCGTTGCAACAAGCCGATCTCGTTACTCGTAAGTCAATCAATTCCCTCGTTTCATAATAACGCTCAACGTATCCATCGCAACAACGTTCCGCATCTAGATCCGTAGAATCAGTTTCTTTAACTTTACACATATACTCTTTAGTCCGTACAAATACTATAATAAATCTTACAAACGTGGTATGTATAGTCTCACTGGCACTACATCACTCAACGACACCACAGCATCGTAAAAATCTGTGAGTTCCCCCATTGGAATCACGAGGAAGGAAAAAAAGCTCCACTCAGCGGGCTCAATAACTAACTCTAGCATTAGCACTTTGTTTCAAGCGTTGCTTTCTGGGCCTTGTCAGGGAACTCGCACCCCAGTTTGTCTTTGACGTCCATGTAATTCCCCGATGTGTCGGTCACTGAAATCTGTGGACCGACCTCTTCCAAAGACAGGATCTCCGTTCCAGTCGGCGAGTAGCTCAGCGTGGTTGCTTCGCTAGTCGGTGATGTCACGCAACTGTCACCTACGCTTCTGCTGCGTGGAGTCGAGTTGGATTTTTGAATTTGTTGAATGTTCAAAGACAAGCTCGCCTGGATGGTAACCTTCTCTGGTGGCTTCTGAGTCTCTTCAATCTGTACATCTACAGGCAAAGGGCTTCTGGAACTAACGGTCCGTGGTGAATTCTCCAGACTGGTCGACGAGTTATTGGAAAGGATTTTTGAACTTGCGGCTAACCTGCTGGCGCATGGCGAGTATTTCGACAAATTTATTGTAACTTTAGCTGCATCGATGGTCAACGAAGAGCGACTGACCTTTTTAACGGGACTGGAAGCCTTTTTATATTTCAGCGGTTTAACCATAGAATTTTTTCCTTCTTGTACTTTGGACTTTTCGAGCGTTTTCACTGCCTGGCTCTTTGAACTTTTATTCCCCCCCCACAAATACTTCCTCATCGAATCCGCAGTTTTCATTCCATCGATGCTACTAGCATTACTACACTTTTTACTCTTCGTTATACAATGCACGATGGATGCTTTGCTACCGCAGCGTGACTTGCTGCTTTTTGTACAATCGGTCTCGGCCATGGATTCTATCGAATTATAATTAACCCGAGGAAGATTCGCTTTGCAATGCAAGTCCTTGCTCTTGCCATCCTCGAATCTCTTCCCAGAAGTTGTAAAGAACGAAGATTTGACACTGTCCACACACTGCGAGCAATTCTCTACTTGAATTTTTATTATACTAGAGTGTCCAGTTTGTCTGTCGCTTTCCTTTGCAGGCAGAGTCGAGTACTTCTTAGCTGAATCAACGGTCTCAGTTTTCAGGTCGCAACAACTAGCTTCGATTTGCACACTCCTTTTGTTTTCATCTTGCGTTAAAGTGTTGGTGATTATTTTCATCTGCTTGATTTCACTCCGATCCAATGGAACATCCGCGTCTTTTGAGAGCCCTTGAAAGTTTCGCTCCTTATTCTGACAGAGTGCTTCGATCTTCGATTCACTTTGCCCTACAGGCTGGTCTTCGGAGAAGAAGAAAACCTCGTCGCTATAAAGAGGCGACGGCTCTCCGTCACAGGGAAGGATCAAAGTGTCCTCCCCTGCGGAAGGCGACTGCTATAGAAGCTTCTCTGTCGGCGAGCTGGTCGAAATAGAGCTGATCGTATTTGAATTATTTGAAATTGAATATCCCTGACTGCTCCCGTGCAAGTGTCCTCCTCCCTGCCCTCCCTGGTTTTGGGAGAGGCTAAGTCGCCGTCAGTTTACCAACTCCACGCTGACGAATTGCTTTAATCGCTCTAAGTACTGATTGTACAGTTCCACGTCGTTGTGACCAGCACCCTGAAACGTGAGCGAAGTCTCTTTGAATATTTTTTTATATTTCAGCAGTTTATTCTTATGAATTTAACATGTCCAAACTAGACGTAAGGACTCATCACTCAAACATACATACGTAAGTATATGTAAAAGTATTTGTTTTGAAGCTTTACCGAACTTCCTCATAGTCTCAATGGATCGCATATATACTGATTCATTGTTTAACGAAAAAAAAAAATAGATACTTGGTCCTATAGATTACATCAATTTTTTTCACTCCATACTGTTTATCGATACAATCTCTCCATTCTCTTTATTAATTTTATTTGGGTAAGTGACACTAAAATATTCCTGTTGTCCTGGGTTAAATATTGACAAAAGTTTCATGGCATACCTCAACCCATAAAGGTTCCACAGCCCTGGGACATCTCTCGTAGATCGCCAGACCATGGCTGAAATGAATGACTTCGTCTTCAGTCCCATGAATGACCAATACTGGCGATGTCACTTTTGGTACTTTATCTATACTGTAAAAATAAAAGGCAACATTTAACTTGGATGGAACATTACGATGGAACATTTTTTAAATTCTCATCTCATTTCTTTCCCACCTAATACCACAGAGAAATCGAGTGAACCGAGTCCACAATCATGATTTTGTTATAATTGATGCTACCATTACAAGGAAATAAACGTGTTACAAGAAACCACACGGTTCACCAATCAATACCTTAAGTACCTTTGCATTGGTTAAGCCTATTAGAAATCTTGACAGCCCAAAGGCTTCATACAAAGTTCAATAGGTTCTGAGAATGGTTCTAAAATTATTCCCAACCTCTACGCAATTCCCAATGACATACATCTTTAAAGCCAAGCAGAGAAACATTTATGAAATATCCATAAGAATGGTATTCGTATAAATCAGTATACTTGTAGCTTACGTATCTTACTTAGCAAAAATATTCAATTTGAATTCTCAATGTACCAAAAATTTTACAATATTTCTTAAAAATAGTTGATACGTACTTCTCATAGCGAGAAGGGGATTTATGCTACTTTTACAATTACTCGAGGAAAGATAAATGCATCTAGCTAAGTTCTAGTATACCAAAAGCGTTTCAAGTACCGAACGAATATCCAAGCAGCGAAAGAATTGTTAATGCAAATGGTAGATTTTCATTAACCATTTATGTCATTTAAAGACCACGAATAAAAGACATGTATTAACACGACCAATAAAGTACGAATCTACTCTCATGACTTACCTAGGAAAGGCATCGAAGAACCAAGTCCTCTTGGTATTAGGAAAAGCTACTCGCATTCCGGACATAAGAGGCGAGTGTAGCACGACGGCGCCCACCTCGTATCTGGCAGCAAGATCGACGGTAGGAACCGTTCCGATGCTCTGGCCATAAAGAATGATGTTCTCAGGACTGATGCCATAACGTGTCCTCAATGCATGCCATGCAGCATCGATATCGGCATAAAGGTTCTTCTCCGAAGGTTTGCCACCCGACACGCCATAGCCCGAATAGTCGTAGCTGAATATGTTACAGTTAATCCTGGAGCCGAGGCCCAAATAAAAGCTGGACATCTGTCCCAGGTCGACGGCATTTCCATGGGAGAAAAGAATAGTGAATCGGGCGTTCGCCGAGCACCTGACGAACAAACAGGCTATACGGTTGCGTCTGGACGTCATCGCATAGAACCCTTCTACGGACTCCTTCTCTCGCTCCGTGTACTGCCACTCCGCCCTCTCCGAGAGGGAGATCGTAAACTTGGAGCCCTCGTCCTCGACGAAGGTGTAGGTCGGCTCGGGCGGCAGGAAGGCCAGCTTGGCGGCGATCCTGGAAGGACAGGGCGGACAGCAGAACAGGCAGCACAGCTCGCCGAAGCTTAACCCGTTCATCTTCTGGCGGTGCGATCGGACGCTGACGAGGATATCGGGTGTCGCGTTTCCTCCTCGCCGAGCGTACGCATCGGGCGCGACTCGCCCCAAGTCCTCGGACGCGGCCCGACTCGCGACGGTTTACCACTTAATAACTCGCCTGCAGCATCCTCTTCTCGTTACAATCTTGTCGTCCGTGCTCGAGAGTCCCTCACGGTGAATCAGCCGTGACAACTTCCGCGATCATCGCGGTGCTCCCTCGTTATCGTAGTCGCCGTCGCTGTTGTTCTCACCCTCGCCGCTGTGTCCGCATTCGTGACTGCCGTTTACACGCGATCTAACCTGATCCAACCCGATCCAACCTGGTTCGCATGTCGTTTAGCCGTCCGCACTAACCACCAGGGGGCAGCACAGGGCAATCGCGCGACCCTGCCTGTGAGCAATCTCCCAACTTATCTCTGATCTCAACTAGCTGGACCGTCTAGGAAAAACCGACCGATCTGTTTACTGGCGTGCTCGGCGGGCCAACTAATATATATTTAAATCAATATAACCACTATTTAACGTACTTATAATCGTAAGATAGATTACAGAATTGATTTTCCCGGGAATTACTTTAAAAGTATCCGAAAGTTCGAGGAAAAGTGAATAAAATGTCGTTCCGTAGTGTTAAACGTGTGGGTGATAGGTCCGTCGGTGACGTCACAATGGGGGCTATATGGATCGAGCAATCCTGTGTAGTATAGGACCTCGCTCGAGAGATGGCGCCACGAGTCCCAACCGGGAGGTCAAACCGCTGGGCAGCAACGCCGCGAGAGGCGCTGCATGCGTCTAACGGAAGCTTAAATTCGTCCAATCAGTTGACCGTAAGTCGCGTTGAGGTTAAGGTGTAAGAGCGTATCAAACGTGGGCCGATAGGCCGAAAAATGGCGGAACGCACGAAGACGAGTGCTCCGGCTACGCGGCCCGTTCCCATGAAACTCTTCGCAACTTGGGAGGTCGATAGAACGCCATCCAACTGCATACCTAGGTAACCTAATATCTCGGCTCGCATTCCTACATTCGGTTTTAATAGCGGGGTAGAGTCGAGGAAACTAACGGTCGTCGAGGCGAAGACGGACGCCACGATTCGCTCTCGCATACACGCCCTTTCTTTTCCCGAGACCCCAGCTTCTCTCCCCTGATTATTGAGACTCTGGGGTAAAATCTTCGCCCGATTCCTCGAGCCCCTGCTTTCGACGTTCGCTTCCTCGTTTTCTTTCACGATCTGCGACTGTTCCTAGGAAATCGAGACCCTTCTTCCGCCAAGCGGATGCGAGCTGTCACTGGAATGTCAGAGATATTATCCCTACGCCAGCGAGCTCTTCCCAATTTTACTCTCCAGCAGTTTTATTCTAATAATAACCTTGGATGGTGAAATTGATTAATACATGCCATGACACAATTTTCGGTATTTTTTAATATATCGAATACATATATATAAAATGAAACGTCACAGACAAGGCTCAGGAATTATATTTTCATTTTAGGCTCTTTGTATACCCTTAACATCGAGTTGATCATTTGTACCGATTCCTTCAAACTCCACGGAGACAGCAATTGGTAGCTGTCACTCGAACCTGACTTTCGGTTCATACCGTATATCCATTCAGGATTTCATAGAACATTTGACAAGCTAGGCGATTTTTCTTCTTTTCAAGTTATACGATCTGACACGCTAGTATTGCGGTTGGGGCTGCAGAACGCATTAAATAGCTTTAATCGCGTCTCAATGTGCATGAAAGTAAAGTCCAGGGCTTGAAATCGGAATGTTTAATTGACTCATGTAGATAATTGATTATTCCTCTTCTCGTTGCTCAGCTCTGGATCTCTGACGAAGTCCTGAATCCAGTTTGAGGCTCAAACAAAATTAACAAGCTTATAGGAATGTTTCCCTGATGTAGACGTTTCGGCCATGTTGAGTTTTGTTTGTGGCATTTTTTTTTTTAACAAAAACCAGAACCGTTCAAAAGATAAACAATTTCCGATGTCGTGGAAATTTGGACTTTTCTACTCTAATGGGCTCTCTGACGTTAGGGAAATCCAAAGCCTTCCAGAACCTTAAAAATGTGAAAATGATAATTTTCTAAATTTTTTTTTCCCCGAGGCTTACTCCAGTGGCTTGCATTAATTTACGCAAGTAAATTGCGGGGAGTACTTATGCTGAGAATTTCACGAAAGCTTTCAGCCTTCCAAAACCTTAAAAACGTGAAAATGATAATTTTCTAAATTTTTTTTTCCCCGAGGCTTACTCCAGTGGCTTGCATTAATTTACGCAAGTAAATCGCGGGGAGTACTTATGCTGAGAATCTCACGAAAGCTTCCAGCCTTCCAGAACCTTTATGAAGACGACAGAAGTTTTATGAACGATTGAGCTTTCGGATGCCACTCTCACATCCCCTTAAGGATCATCCGCGCAATCGCTTGCATTGTTTAGAGTAAAGACGGAGCACAGGTTGCCCAGAAGGATATAAATCCGCTTTTATTCAAGGAAACTCTTTCCTAGACGGGGAGCTTTTCTTTCCCCGATGATTTTCCGATTACCTCGTAGAAATATACCCGTAGTTACCGTTGCACCAGGTTGGTCGATTAGCGGAGTACTTAGGGTCTACTCGTCTCGGTGGCGCCTGATTCTTATCGCATGTCGGGGGCTCTCCTATCGTTTGCGAAAGGAGAGCGGAAATAGGGACGACGAACGAGGCAGAGAGAAAAAGTGAGGAAACCCGCAGGAATCAATATCGACGTGAAATCTTTATTTCTCAACCTTCGTCCGACTTCTCACTCCGAGACGAGCCATTATTTCTCTCGGGTAGACCGAAATGAAGGACTTTTATACTCGCGAGTACTACCTCCTTTTACCCCCTCACTTTCGCTTTTAAATTCGGCTTAAGTGCCTTGCATTTCGATTTACGGTATCCGCAAGAGTGACCGGCACGTTTCTCATCCTGAGAGAGAAATTCAGTTAAATGAACTGTTATTTTTTTTCTTTTTTCTTTTTTTTTTTAATTAGTTCGATAGGGTCAACAAGGACTCGGATACTTTCTATAGTAATATTCACTTTTTTTTTCCTATGTTCCTTTTTATTCTCTATGTAGAAGTGCAGCGAAAGAGTGGCCGGCATGTTTCTCACCCCGAGAGAAAAATTCAGTTAAATGAAGTTTTTTTTTTTTTTTAATTCGATTCGGTCAACAAGGGCTCGGATACTTTCTATAGTAATATTCACTTTTTTTATCCTATGTTCCTTTTTATTCTCTATGTAGAAGTGCAACGAAAGAGCATACGAGTAACGCAACTCTGACAATGTGGTGCTCCTTTCGTAGGTGGGCTGGACCGATGATTCATAGTAATTGGCACAGGTGTGTACAGGTGCACGCAGGTAAACGCCACGTCCACGCGAGACCTGCGGGCATTGCACGCAGGTTAAAGACTGCAAGGGGTTTCGCACGCAAATTAAAGACTGCAGGGGGTTTCGTACGCAGGTTAATGACTGCAGGGGGTTTCGCACGCAAATTAAAGACTTCAGGGGGTTTCGTACGCAGAATTAAAGACTTCAGGGGGTTTCGTACGCAGATTAATGACTGCAGGGGGTTTCGTACGCAGGTTAATGACTGCAGGGGGTTTCGTACGCAGGTTAATGACTGCAGGGGGTTTCGCACGCAAATTAAAGACTTCAGGGGGTTTCGTACGCAGGTTAAAGACTGCAGGGGGTTTCGCACGCGAGGTGGGCGGTTTTCGGCTGATGCGGACCATATCGATTTAATGGGTTTCTCTACGCAGGTTGGTCGAGTCGCGCCTTTTGCGCGTCACCTGTGCAAACGTCAGGGAGATTTGACTTACCGAAGCCAGAGAAATTGGATAAAGCCTCCAGAGGGCAAATCTATACCTATGGAGCAGGCAATTTCATTGTTTATTCATTTTATTATATACATACTTATATCACGCGTGGCTACATCGACTTAGTCCTACACATTAAAGTTGACCAACCTATCGTTTTGTCATCGTGAATCAACGTGAGATCATTTTCAAATAGTTCCTTTGTGGTGGCTACGGTATGCCGTAATTGCGCCATTGCGCATGTCGATGCAAGCTACTTGCGTACCTAAGAAATCTACGCGTAACTCCGCATTCGGATCTATTCCAAACCATAAAAGATGCCAATTGTTAAAAACTGGACCAGTGCCGGCTAGGACTAAATAATAAATCCACTCGCCACTGGCAATCGAGCCAGTAGTTGGCAGTAGTTGACACTGGTAGCAATAGTTGGCATAACCGGCGCTTGGGTTAAATTAGCTCTCACTATTGGATGATACGGTTGGACGAGGACAGAGTCGACGATCAACTACACTGTTATCAAAAAATAAAGAAAATATAATTTTATAACATATTTTCAAATAAAATGTATAACGTGTATTACAAATTTAGTGCACACGTGTAATAAATTTATAGTACATGTTATGAATTTGTGTTTATCAGGACTTGATATTAAACGTTTTTTTTTTTTTCTGCAGACAAACAAATTTGACATGTATTTCGACACGTTCGAGGACGATTTTACAATTTTACAATTATCGTGGCATCGAACCGGAAACTTAATTATGGGAAGAGGGGCCTGTTAGTGATAACTGACACCCACATTGCTACGGATTACATCGATTTTAAAACCATACATTTCTCCCTAAGCTGTCTTCTTATCAATTAACTCACTCCATCGAATTTGAAAATAAAGGACAGCTCTCCCCTACTGAATAAAAATAGACGACTTGGAATACTTTCAATAAGGGTTCCCGACCGGTCCTTAAAGATTTTATTCCTTCTCCTGCGACCATAATACCGTGAATTTCCGCGCAACAGCCTTCTATGTGCCCTCAGGTAACAATAGAAAACCATGGCTTTCCTCTTGGTGAGGATTTCAATCTCAGCGGAAGTAGGCATTTGACGTTGACGTATAAATCACCGCGAAAGGTCATCCGTGCCGCCTCGTAACAGTTTGCGTGTATACCCAGTGGATCAAAGAGAGTCATTGTGGATTTAACTCTAGATGCAAAATATATCCCCCAGTGAATCCTGGAAAATACCGTATAAAATTCAGATCTTATTTTCACATTACCGCAAGATTTACATTGTTCTCGCTTTTAACATTAAATTGGAGTCCACGTGTTCTTGTATACGTTAGTTGCGTGTATACCCAATGGATCATAGAGAGTCATTGTGGATTTAACTCTAGATGCAAAATATATCCCCCAGTGAATCCTGGAAAATACCGTATAAAATTCAGATCTTATTTTCACATTACCGCAAGATTTACATTGTTCTCGCTTTTAGCATTAAATTGGAGTCCACGTGTTCTTGTATACGTAAGTTGCGTGTATACCCAATGGATCATAGTCATTGTGGATTTAACTCTAGATGCAAAATATATCTCCCAGCGAATCCTGGAAAATACCGTATAAAATTCAGATTTTAGTTACACATTGCCGCTAGATTTACATTGTTCTCGCTTTTAACGTCAAATTGGAGTCCACGTGTTCTTGTATACGTAAGTTGCGTGTATACCCAATGGATCAAAGAGAGTCATTGTGGATTTAACTCTAGATGCAAAATATATCCCCCAGTGAATCCTGGAAAATACCGTATAAAATTCAGATTTTAGTTACACATTACCGCAAGATTTACATTGTTCTCGCTTTTAACGTCAAATTGGAATCCACGTGTTCTTGTATACGTAACATCTGATACCGAAGGATGTGATATCCTCTCCTATACTCCTTTGACTCGTTGCATTGGATCCTTAGAGAGACGGGGGAGCTTTTCTTCTTCACTCTCCCGGATAGAGTTTCAATTTATTGTTAATACGTGACGATAATCGAAGGATATCGAAGGATATCTCCTATCTCGATTATTTCTCCATGGCTGGCGTCAAAGGACGAGGCATCGGCCGCGAATCGGAAGTTCTTTATCGGGGTCTTTATAACTCGACCTAGGTGGGCTGTAAATAGACATTAAATGTATGCTCGGCGTACCCGCCCGAGTGTGGATATACTTGCGACTAGCACCTGTAGTCATATCTATAAAGGTTACCTTTAGAAACCACCCCCGCAGAGGAACTGCTTGCATAAATAGAAACAATCACCTCGCACCTTTCCGAACGATTTGTCGCGACGTGACGTTTCCTTACGCACGTGTTCTCACTTTCCAATACGTGGTTAAAAAAAANTAAAATTGAAATTTCATGAGTTTCAGGACCTTCCTTATAGTCTCCCTATTCACGTTGTAAAGTTTCAGACTATTCGGTAAACCAAGGAGGGAGAAAAGTTTTATTAACAAAACCTCTTCGACGCCACTTTCACGTCACCTTAAGGGTGAATATAGAATAAAGTAAAAAAGTAACTACTAGCAATCGAACCCGGGATTTTTGCGTAATTCAACTCGCGATCTGAAGAAGAGGGCAATTTTTCCATTCATTGAGTACCTGATAGATTTTACATGGATTTTATTATAACGACTGTGAGGAGCTTTTAAGTGATAAGTATCAGAGGATACGTCGTAATTGGGTGATTGGTTTTAGGCTATGCACTCTCACGCTCACTCGGTTGGTGGTTCTTCGACCTCTGGGTTCTGACTTGGCTTCAATTAGCATCGCCGTCAAAATGCAAAGCTCGAAGAGGACTCTACGTTCTAACGAAATGGCCGTACCGTCTGGAGGTGTCCTGGATACCGAGCTCGAGCTGCAGTTCGCTCTCCAATATCCACATTTCCTTAAGAGAGACGGCAACAAGTTGCTGATACTCCTGCAAAGGCGAAAGAGGTACAAGAACCGCACGATGTTGGGCTACAAAACATTGGCTGAAGGAGTCATCAACATGGCACAAGTGAGTCAGTTAAATTAATATAAAATTAATATAAGACACAATACAAGACGAATCCTTCAACGAGGTAATTTCTTAATTCGTTAAAATATATTACTATCCAGCAAGAACGTCGCCCAACCCTTTCGCTTGGACACCATCGATTGTATTTTGTTGCATTACTCTCTGTCAAGACGATCTACTTGTTTAAATCACGAGAGATTGTTGCTGTTCTGAGTTAACTGGGGTATTGGTTCGCAGGTCCTTCAGAAGCAGATGGATTTGGAATTGGAATTAGTTTCCGACAAGGTGGAGAAATATGGAGGGCATTCGGTGGTTCTGGCCAGGGTCAGTGTCGTAGCTCTGTGCTCGCAACCCGTAGACCACGATAAAAGACTGACTAATGATCCCAACGAGAGACTTTGTCCGGAATTTAGCGACGAGGAGGAGGAATTCAGTTCCGAAGGAGAAGCCGAAGGCAGCGATAGCGAGCCCACCTTAGAAGTGCATAGAAGAAAGACTCGGGGAAAAATACCAACCAATGCGAGAGTAAGTTACAGCTGATTAAAAACGGTGGGAAATAATAAGAGCATATTTGTGCCCATAATTATGAAAGTGGTCTAAGTCAAAATTGAAAAAAAAATGAGTTTATCAGTTATTTCACGCCACATTATTTCAAGCTAAATTAATTCAATGTAATTTCGAAACAAAAAATATATGACTTAGACCACTTTCATAATTATGGGCGCATTTAACGATTCTATCCAACCACAGTAGCTAGAATTCCGATTCTTTTAACCTAGATGCTCTTTAGTACGGAACGATAGGGTGAAAATATTTTTTAACCAGCGAGATTTGTGGATATTTCAGCAAAGAAACTTGAAACAGAAGTTCAAGGCTCTGCTGAAGCGATTCAGAGTATCCGAGGAGTTGGAACACGACCAAGAAGAGATTGGGCAAAAGCTGTCCGGAATTCCAAGTAAAGACGGATTCTTATATCATGAAATTGAAAGCGGTACGTCCGCAGAAGTTGGATGTGCATGGTAAAAATGATTGAATTGCCTCTAGGGGCCGACATGGAGATCGAAGAGTTATTCGATGAACTGGAGGACCTGTCCGACAGTGGCCCCGAACTGGACACAATGTCCGTCAGTAGCACTCCGAAGCCATCACTTCGGCCTTTCTTCAGCTCCAGTAGATCGCTCCTGGCACCTCCCCATACTGGTAAGTTCCGTCGTCGGGAGGCACCGATTAAATGAATATCTTTGTAGAATTTGAGGCACGTTCAGAGTCGAGCATTCGACCGTACTCCTTTCTATAAATTCATGATTAACGCTAGAACTACCAAACCCGTGAAAATGAATTTCGGATGGCCCACCAAAGATATAAAAAAAGAAGGAAAAAAAAAACGCCGGTAATTCTAGTGTTAAGTTGTAGTCAGAAAGGGGCATCGGGTTGTCGGCGTGCAAAAGGAATTCCAAGCATCGCTTAATTCAATTCTGTATTGACATTAGGATTTTTTTTTAATGCCGAAACGCGAGTCGATTAGAACCTTCGATCTACTTTCACCCTTTGGTCTTAAAACTCGCATTTGAACGGGATAAAGGCAAAAAAAGTGTTGTATGCGCTTCTATGCTAAAACGATGGGAATACGAGGTCTCGGAATGAAAATTTAATTGACCTGGAAATCACAGATGGCGCAGGCGGTCCCTCTGCAGTCAATTAGGGCCCCAGAAAGCATGAATCCAGAGGTTTTCTGGAGTTTTACTTCGATTTCTTTATAATTATTGTACGAAAACGACAGGTGGAGTGTGCCATTTGGTACAATACCCAATATAATTCGACATAGCTGTCAATATAAAAACCAATGTCGGCAACGTAGGCATTTAGAAAAATCTCCTTTATCGACGTCGATCAAGTTCCTCGACGTGTTTCACTCCACCTTAACGCACTTATACGGCAAGTAGATCGAAGGAGAACGCCGGTGTTCGGTAAATAACTCTGGAAAAGATTGAGTCTAACGACTGGAAAGATTGACGAGGCTTTGCAAAAGGCATGCCTTATCGGATCACCACGATACGACCATCCCGTTGATGCCATAGGGAGCCGGCTTGACGCGTTTCTTCATATCTCACTATTTCCACTTAGGACTTCGTAATTAGGAAGTCCTCATTGCTCAAGTAACACGAAAGAAGGAACTCGACGTCGAGGAAAGCTTTTGAGATTAAGCCATGAGTCGCTATGAAAGGTGACGTTAATTTATTACTTGGAAATATGCATCCCGAGAGGATTAACATAAGTTTAAGCGAGAGAGCCGGGCTCTCTCTCTATCGCCTTTCCTTGATGGCATTTCCTGCGAGTTCGCCCTCCTTTATTAACGAGTAATCGTTGTTCATATGTGCTCTGGCTTATGCTATGTCTTCGTTCATGTTGCGCATTGTAATTCTGCTGTCTCCTTAAATAATAGGTCGTGTTCACGACATCGTGGTTTTGCGCTGTGCGTAGGAGGGTACTCTACATCTACCATATGACCGAGCTAGGATGTACCGATTTAGACTAAGAACAGTTCTTCTCACCCTTGAACCCAGTGTATGCGTCAAGCCCCCCATTTGGTACCGCTTTCGTAACGTAATATGGGTTTGCCGTTCGCAAACTTTAGCACCTAAAATCTCGACCCGTGTCGAAAGAGAGAAGGAATATGGCAGAACATTCTTCCTATCTCTAAGCGACCAGGCGTCTTCTCCGTGAATTTTTATACGGGGTCGAAACCGTGCTTTCATGTTTTATTAAGGGGTTACACCACACAGACCCACCCAGAAATTACGGTCTTTCAAGAATTTTTCTTTCAGAATTAAAACGTTTTTATCCAAATTAAAGTACAGTAAGGTATTATACTACTATTAAACAACAAAATGCTTTTTTTTGTATTTTTTTTATTTACAAAAATGGCGGCTTGAAAGGCGATTTACCGAAGCGCTGCGAAAATTGATGATCGTGCGGTGGGCACGATAACTAAGTCCAGGTTTAAGCTAGATCAATGAACCAAAAAGAATTAGTTCCCGTAGCCCAAAAGCTATCGAAATACGTAGCCGTTTTCAAAAATATGCATTTTTCACAAAATGGCATCGATTTGAACGGAAAGATACGTATTTTGCCCTAAATTTCGTTAATTAATGTTGCATAAAAAACGCGAATATCAATACATTGAAAATACCATACGTATTTCACTGGATAAACATATCACGAATAAAATAAAAAGAGAATCAAGACGATTCATTGAAAATTGGCGGAGCTAGAGTGCTCACCGATTTTTAAAATGCAGTTAAAAAAAAAACGCGTTTAAGGTATAAACGCGTAAACATTTTTTTGATTTTTCGAAAATTTCAAAGTGGTATAACCCCTTAAGCCTCTGTAACTATGGGAGTTCTACGAATTTCAAATTCACTTTTATAGGCGCTTTTAAGGATCTTTTACTTAAATATGATACAACGTATGCAAGCGTATATTTGGCGAGAAACTCTACCGAGTTTCCTGATCGAACCGCTGCTAAAAGATGCCATACTCATACCTTCTTTTAAGTCCACTTTTTGTTAAAAGACCACTTTTACGAAATGTGATATCACAACGACGGAAAAATGTAGCGACTGCGTTCCCAGTGAACACTGTTATATAACTGTTGGGTTAATGTTACGTTTTCGAAACTAACACCTTATGTAGCATAAAAGTAACACGGAAGTTAGATGTTAGCTATTATTTCCCACTCAGTAAGGTAACATGTTATGTAACATGTTATATCAACGTTCTAATTTCAGTTACTTTAAAATAATAATAATTTTTCATCCATTTAATAAAAAAGATGACGCAATTTTAT